>NC_028357.1:34890236-34927140 GCF_000741045.1 Vigna radiata var. radiata
AAGTAAAATTATTATTTATAATATTTTTAAACAATTCTTTTAATATTTATTATTGCTATTTTTATTTTTTAGTTACTTTTGTTTTTTATTTTTTTAACATAACTATTATAATAATAAAAATTATATTTTAATAATTATTAAGAAATAAACGTATATTAAATAATTTTAAAATTTTAAATTAAATTAAACTATTATTAAATTTAAAATGAAATTTAAAAAATTTATAAAAAAAATTGTATGATTTTAAAGTCTATTAAAATGGTGTAGAATGACTATAATAAGAGAAAAAAATTGGAAGGATGTAGGTTGACTTTAATAAGAAAGAGAAAAAATTAGAGAGGTGCATAATGATTTTATGAAGAAAGAGAAAATATTAAAATAATATTAATTAAGGTTAAAATGGTAATTTTTGGAGGTGCAGAATGAAAATTTGGAGGTGTAGGATGAAACACTCCTACCTTCAGATTGTTCTCTCCACCACCAGTTTTTTTTTTTTTTAATTTCAAAACTAATCTTTATATTTTAAAAAATCATACATCCTCACTTCTTTAACGGATCTCAACATCTGTTCAAGAAATTTTTTTCAACTGATATACCACATCCGTTAATGAATATATTCACATCTGTTTAAACTTTACAATCTTTTTTAGTTTTTAGTTTATTAATTTATTGTATTAATAAAAATATTTAATTAAATAAAATAAAATTGATTTTCGCAATATATTATAACAAAATTTAATAAACTATAAAATATAATATTTAAAAAACTAAAAAGAAACACGTAAAGGGATGTAGGTCACATTCTGTTAACGGAAGTGCATCCGTTAATTATAATTAATTAAATATTTTTATAATTTAATTAAATTAATAATAATAATTAATAAAATAAAATAAATTAATCTTTTAAGTAATTATATATAAATTAATATTATTTTATTTAATAAAAAAACTATTATTAATTTAATTTATGCATTGTTATTTAATTAATTATTTAAATAATAACGGATGTGGTCACATTCGTCATGGTTTTTTTTTTAGTATTTTAATTTATTGTATTTTAAATTAATATATAAATATTATTTAATTTTTTTAATATTTTAAATTAATATGTAAATATTATTTAATTTTTTTAATATTTTAAATTAATTTATAAATTATTTAATTTTTATTTGTTATTTATAATGTATTATGCAAATAAAAAATATTATTAAAATAAAATTTAAAATAAAAATAATAAACTAAAGTATAAAAAAAAGTTAAAATATATAAACGGTTGTTGACGAAGGGGAAACGGATATTCACATAGCAAGGTAAATTGAGTATGGAGTGGTAAAGGTAACATTTGGTGGTTGTGGATGGAATAACATCCTTCAAGGTTTTGTTTCATCTATTTTATGTTATATTTATTATTCTTCATTCTTTGTTTTAAATACGAAAATTAACTATTTCACACTTATAAAATTATTAAATAGTAGTTAAATAGTGTCAAATAATGTTTTTCCATATCAATTAGATCTCCCATTATATTAATTTCAGTGATACTATTGGAAACTTTGGAATAGGTTGAGTAAAGACAGCGTCTTTCAGTTTTGGAGTTTAATGTGATTGATTGAAAAGCAAACTGACACAGGGTGCACTGGAAATTTGATAATGGAAATGTAAAATGGACTCCAATTTTATTTTATTTTAAACTTTTCCATTTAATATTTTTTAATTTAAATATTATTGTTTAACCCTTTACGTATATTGATGTAAAACTGCTATTATCCACTGATTAGATTATAATTTCTTAAACAAAATTTAAGTATAATTTTTGTATACAGAAAACATTATTAGAGAAAAAAAAGGCTCACAAAAGAGGTGTGTGATCAAATCCTTTTATAGATTAATTATGATAAAATTAAGAATTAAATATTTTTCGTTCCCAACTTGTTTTATTGCATTTTGTTTATAAATTGAATTATATAATTATTTTTATTTCTTTACGTAAAGTATAATTTTTACCAAACATTTTTGTACTTTATGAAAATTATGTAAAACATTGTCTTCAACCATCATGTAAAGTGGTTATATTATAGTTTATTATATAACTCTTTTCATTACTGAAAAAACATTATATGTGTGGTTTGCTAGGAAATATTTTACATTACTTTCATAAAATCTAGAGATAAAATAAATATAAAGTCTAGTTTGAGCATGAAATCATATTTTATAAATATTTGCATTGGTTTTGCTTGTCTAGACTGTTATCGATGTTGATACCTGGCAATTACATCCTCGAATTAAAATAACAATATTCTGTAGCTTCTAAACAAGGAAAAAAAAAATAAATGTTCTGATTTTACGGCGGATTAACTTGCAATCCTCTTGAACTTGTATTTTTTAACAGTATCGATTACTCGAAAATTGAACTTGTTACTTTGGGAAGAGGGTTTGAAATTTGACGTATCATAAACATCTCTTCTAATGCCCCAGCAATATTCCGTATGTTTAAGAAGAAGCTGATAGATGCAGCCATGGATAAGTCGATGTTTAAGAAACCTTTACATTTTACAGGGGAGTCATTCCTGAAATTCTTCTTCTAAATTCAAAACCTTTTCTTTCTTTCTTTTCCTAAAATAGCGAATCCCTAAAAAGCAATAACATATTCGGTTTCCCATTAAATTTTGACCTCATTTACTTAATAAGAAACGTAAGCATTTAATTGCATTTAAAATGGAACAAAAATTGTCCTTCTCCATCATTCCGAACATTTTCAGCAATTGCATGTATGCATGTCTGCCTGTACAGTAAAACAATTCACCAGCACCAACACTCTTGGATGAGAAAAAAAAAAAAAAAGTGTAGTTGTGTGTGTATGTATGGAAAGACAGCTTATACGAGGTAATAATGTCAGGAGAAGAGAGTGCAGAGGTTGTAACCAGAGATTAAGGAGCTAATAGCAAAGGCAATGAAAGCAAGAAAGGCCAACGCAATGGAAGCAGTGGCCATCTGAGTGAAGTCGTCTTTTCCCCAATTGGATTGCCAGTCATCTACGCGTGTGGCTGCAGAAGATGCAGAGGATATCAGAAGATACGCCAGAACCTGCCCATCACAACAG
Organism: Vigna radiata var. radiata; assembly: GCF_000741045.1. Lineage (NCBI taxonomy): Eukaryota > Viridiplantae > Streptophyta > Magnoliopsida > Fabales > Fabaceae > Vigna > Vigna radiata. The sequence goes on from NC_028357.1 coordinate 34,893,337, forward strand.
ATTTTAATGTCACCCACATTCAACAAACAATTTCAACCCAAAAACATAACTTGAACCGTTTTGAGAATTGCCTGATCCATGAAGAAATCAAAGTGGTAACGCAGGTGGTGATTCATTATGCTTCTCCCTGCCACTACTTGATATGCCAGATCACAGCTTTCAAACGCTGCGTATACAAATGCGATAACATTCACCGATAAACAATACCTGCCATATATCAACAACCATCACACTTTACAATTTACAATCCATAAAAAACCAGTTTCCCAATTTCAACATATTTAATAAAGGTTTCACGAAATTATTTATCACAATTGATAATGCGTTGACCCAAATAACAGAAAAATAAATAAAACAAAAACCAAGTTGATACAAAGAAGGATAAAGAAACACAAAAGAAAAATAAATTAAAAACCTGTATTCCTTGTAGCGATCAAAAGAGTCGCCGCTCCAACCACGGGTCTTGTCCGCGGCCATAACCGAAAACGAAATCAGACACAGCACCACCTCGCTCAACCTGAACCCTAACGCCACCTTTTTCAACATAACCTCTCTTTTCGGCACTGAAAGGGTAGGGGGCGGCACCGCTCTTGTCCTGCCTCGGTGGGCCGCCGCTGGCGAGCGAGGCTCCGGGCGCGCTGGGCGGGTGACCACGACCTCCGGCAGCTCATTGGGCGGTGGGTTGCGGTGCTCGGACTCGGTGACGGGGGGCGCTGCCTGGGCGAACTGCGTGGAAGTCTCGACGATGACGATGGCCCTGGAGTTGTCTCGGTGGTCATTTATCGGCGAGTTTTCGGGCGAGTGGAAGGAGGGGTCGCCGTTGTCGGACAGCGGGGAGGATCGGAAGCGGAGAGGGGAGTGAGGCGATTCGAAGTGGGCGGAGGGGTCGGAGTTCTTCATAGAGGGCACGGCGTTGGTGAAAAGAGTGGTGGCGGAATTTAAAGAGGAAAAAAAATGGGAATCAAGGAGAAGAGTGTTTGGGTGGGAGAAAGTGAAAAACAAAGTAGGATTTTTCCGCTTCGGGGTTTTCTGTGGGACCCTGCCACGTGGGTTCGATTCTTCAAATTTTGCTTCGCGTTTTCTTTAAGCTTTCAGATATCGCCACGTAGGATCATCGTACGGCCTGCTATGTGTTTTTATTCTTGGAGTGCAGAGAGGAAAAGTGTGGGTTCTGTACCAGATACAAGCTCTGTTGAAATTTGATAATTATTAATTCAGGTTTTATTCGTACCTGCACTCCCGGTTACTTGGCAGTACCAGCTTACTTGGCTTATTGAACATCGATGTTTCCTCTTTTCATATATTTGTTCTTTTCTCAGAACATATATATTTTTTTATTTACATATGTTTATTATATTTTATAGTATTGTTTTAGAAAGACTATTATTTCCTTACATGTAAAAGAAAAATAATGTTCACGGTTCAAGATATGTTGAGTTAAATAATGCATATGTATAATAATTATATGAATTTAATATGTTTTTTGCATTTAAATTATTTTTAAAGATTATATTTTATCTTTAAACTAAATTATATGTTTATTTCATTAATAGTATATGGAGATCGTATCCTTCATTTTTAAACTGTTATATAAAAAAACATTCTATATTCAGTTTGTTTGAAGAAAGTTTTACATTATTTTTACAAAATATATGGACGAAAAAAAATTGATTTAGAAATAAAATATAATTTTTTAGAATAATTTAAGGATAAAACTTTCATTACAAATTATCACACGACTAATTTTAAATATATGATACTTCGAAGTAATTTTCTTAATTTTGCTTATAACATCTATTATAATTTAAACACAATGAAGAATCATGGAATTTTAATTTATTTTATCTTACGTTATGTTTTAGATTGTCTTAGAATTTATATTTTATTTAATTTTTGGTAAGTAATAATTTTTTTAAAATATAAAAATATTTTTTACTTATATGATTTAAAATTTTATGCAAGATATAGGATGTTTAATTTAAAGTTAGTTGAAAATATTTTAATGGAATAAAAGTTTTATAGAACTCAAATCAAATTTAAAATTCATGATTATGTTCTTAATGTACTTTTAACTTAACTCATAGAAATGGTAATATAATTTTAACTTAGTGGTAAGATACGTTTTGCTAGATGACATTAGTAGCTATCAGTAATATAGTTAATAATTTTTATAATAAGTGTCCGACCACGATAATGATGACATCAGCGCTTGTCATTTAAAAAAGGTTTCATGAATTAACTTTATGATAAGGAGGTTTAACAGTTGGCATAAAAATAAGTTCAGTCTAATTGAAATTTACATGATAATAAGAAAGAAAAACGAAAGGATGAAATCTAAGTGGGTCCAATCCATATAGCTAGAAGCTTTTAGAAAAGGAAAAAATAGAGCATTTCTTTGATGACTGAGCTATCTTGAGTGTGGAAAAGGCACAGATTCCTTAACACACTTCAACCAAACGTTTATTGGTTATGTTCCTCCCACGCGTCTTAATGACAAAAACTACTATGGAAACTTAACTCCATTGACATGAAAATTGTCTTACTCTTCTCAAAACACCTTTTATCACTTCGCCCAACCGCCAAAAGCACGTATAGGTTCGTAGGAGAATCTACTTCCAATGACCATGAAAGGCATCTTTCCCCCACAATTATCTTCATCCACCACATCATGCCACCATACGTACTGTAAATATCATATTCTTTCCTTTATGAGAGAGCATAACATCAAACACATAGCTTTCACTATTATTTCCTCTCTTTCATCAGAAAAGAATCACCACCATGTACAAAAGAGTGTCTCACTAAGTGTAATTAAAAAAGCTTATGTTAAGGGTTACATGTGTAAAGTTTTATAATAAATAATACATCATGAAAATTTCAGAGATGACACAGGATAAATAGAATTTTAAACGTAGGAATAAAATATTTTAAATCTATAAATATATATTGTATTTGTATCGTATGATCGTCTAGTCAGTCATAAACCAAACGATCGACCATCCAACAACAAAGTGAACAAAAAAATAGATTGGTTGAACCATAAAATAGATTAACTATCAAAAATAATTAAGTTAACCCTAATTTAATTTATTAGTGCATGGTTCATAATTCGATTAGCCCTAATTAAAAGTCCATTATAAAAGTCTATAAATACTAATTTAGTATTCAAGTAATTAGTTATTGTTAAACTTTTAAAACAAACATTGACTTTGAGTGTCAGAATATCTGTGGAAATGTCTTTTTACAGATGACACCTGATTGTACCAAAAGATATAAAAAAAAAATCAAAAACAAAAACTGACTTAAGTTGGAATTAGAAAATAAATTATGTGAGAAGACTTAATCTCAACCTCCACAAACCAAAACAATATTATACATATATAAATCAAACTTAATTTATGTAGATCAAAATTTCAGTAATTAGTTATCTTATCTGGCATATACTTCTTATTTTCTTTTTATGAATCATCAAGAATTGTTCATAAAAAAGTTATGTAGATTTATCCTTTATAACATGTATTGTTTGTACAATACGTATAAGTATATTTATTTTTATCTTATGTTTTGAACGGGGTCGTTGAATCTAGAGTAGAATCATGTGTCCAAAATGGACTTTGGAAAGTTGAACTTTGATATGCATTAATTTAAGTGAACTTATGAGTGATTCCGATCGTCTGGCATCTTATTATAACTGAACTTTTTTAAAAAGGCCGAAACACTGAAGAAAAAGTGGCAGTTAAGCACTTTGACAACTGAGTAAAGATTTTACTGAAGCAACAACAAAAAATATTAAATGTTTGCATCACTACAACAATGAGTTTAATGAAAGTAATAATAATTTGATATTGATTGGAGTTTCCAGAGATCTCTGGTCTCTTAAGAGCAATAATTTTTATACTTTGATAGAACATGGTAACTGTATGCCATGTTTATATATAATCACATTTACACAAAAATATTAGAAGTCTCATACCTTAATTTTGACTTTGATCAACACTTATAATTTGAGCTAATTCATTATTTAGCCTCATCAACTTTGGAAATTGGGCTTTAGTCCAAAACAACTACCTACACACAACTATCAAAATTCATAACAGCCATTAATAGATTTTCGTGCTAAAACAAAAAGAGACTTGCCATGTTTAGCCTAATTTTACCTCCAACAAATATTTTAGGATGACAATTTTGAAACATTAAGAAATACCCGTAAACTTGAAAGAAAAAGTTCCCAGTCAGATATTGGGATCTCAAAGGGAAAAAAGAAGCTTACCCCTAATACAAAGCATGTCCCGCATTCACAAATGTTCATTGATTCAATGAAACGGTCATTCTTACAGTGGACAAGTTTATTCCAAAAAAAGGAATTTTGGCACATTTGTGACAAAATAAATTCTTAAAATACATACACTTCACAATTTCTTTACAACTAAAATTTGCAAGTACTCCTAAACAACTGTTTTTGGAGTTTGCCAGCAAACATCCACGTTTTTTAGTTAGAATACGTTAACAAAATACAACTAACAATTATCTCAATATACTCACTGTAATTTGCTAACATATTCAAATTAAAAAAAATAAAATGTACGTTAGCAAAATCATTAAAATATACTTTTTTCTTTACAAATTACTAAACATAAAAGAAAAACTACACATTTGCTGGTCTATTCTATGTTAGGCAAAATCGTATATTTTGATTTGTCCTACAACTCCATGCCGCCCCGACACGAGGCTGACCCAATTCTTTATGGATCAAACGTGAAATTTCTTGTTAGAATGTGGACCATTTTAACACGGACCGGATTTGAATATGCATTCTTCACCTTCTCTAGAACGGGTTAGAAATGTAACAGGAATTCAAAAGCAATGCAACCTAACTTTGTGCAGAGGAAAGTCTTACAGTGACAGGCACGCATTCGACAGAAGAGACGTGGTCTCCAGGTGATGCATTGTGAGTCACAATTGATACAAAACCGTTCTCAACATTGTCCAGAGAATTATCTATGTCACCAACAGGGCCAGCAATTTCAGCACGGACAGGACGCAGAAGACCCTGCAATCTTAACCGGTAACTTTGAGTAGATGGTTGGCCTCTCACATAACTGGTTGTTGTCACAACACTTGCAGAAGATCGCTCAGGCTCTGCAGGGAGATTGGATAGTGCACTAAGATCAAGGTTTGGAAATACAGAGCAACGACACCGAGGACATTTCACATTCAGCCTAAGCCACTCATCAATGCATTCAACATGAAAATTGTGAGCACAAGGCAAGCCTCGAACCTGCATTAAAGTAAGTTTGAAACTAATTTTTAGTTGTTTTTTACAATAGACTTTGCATCTCAACTTTATTAAAAATGTAAGGATCCAAGCATTCAATAGGTTATACAAGGGGAACATTTTGCAGTAATGGATAGCAAGAAGCAAAAGCTGTGACCTTCTTGCCTCTCTTGATTAGGAAAAGGTATACCTCATTCCCTACATAGAACTCTTCTAAGCAGATGGGACATTCACTGCAATCGGTAGGAACAGCCTTTAACCTAAACTTTGGGAGTTCCTGAATTAAAGCTTCAACTGCTTCTCTCTGCACCCAATCCAGAAAAGAAATCTAATTATCAGTAGTGAAACTAACAATATATATACCAAAAGAATCATTAAGAGATAAATGTTGGGCGTAAAACCCTGTTAGTGTATCAGAGAAAAGAAAGAAAGCTCCTAAATGTAATTAAGGGAGGAAGACTAATAGAATGGGTTGTTATTACACATTGGGAGTTTGTTACAACAGTTAGGCAAAGGAATAAATATACTGTTGCGAGAAGAGGGGGAGGAGGATTCTTGATTCTTTTGTAAAAGGTTGTCCTGTGTTGAAGGAGATAATACTAAGAGTACCATCCTTGGGTTCTGATTTCCTAAACTCTGTTCCCTTTTCTTCTCTATTTCCCATTTTTTGCATGCTGCGAAAGAGGATTCCTAACAATATATATATATATATATATATATATATATATATATATATATATGCAGTAATAAATAGTGAACACATTGTCCAAAAACATAAAAGAGATGGTAGGAGGCTAATACTAAAAAACTGAAGCCATATATTCCATTAACTAAAATGTGGCAAACTGACCGTTCTAATATGAAATTAATAAGACTTTAGCATCAGTTGAAACTACCTGAGCTGGAGTTAGGTAAAGTCCTGGATGATATGCCGCAGCATCTTGTACCATGCCCCTTGTTTCTTGACCAGCAGCTTCAAATGCCCAATCAGGCACTCGGATCATGTCAACCAGAACCTAACAAAAAGAAAGGGGAAATTTTTACCATCTAATAATTGTGAAGTATGGATAATCCAAGAGTTACGAATATACATTTAGACTGCTAAGATATTACAACTCACATTCAATCAACCCAGTATATATAAATCTTTGAAATAAGAAGAAATAGAAATAGAAGAGTTGCAATGCTTCTAGAAAGAACTCATCAGTATAAGTAGAGAAACTATTAATATTGTAAGGCCGGTGATGAATTTTTGAATGATGAATCAAGGGGAACTGGTTACTTTAAACTTGACCTTTAGAGACAAATTTGAAAACAAGTGATTTATACTTAAAATGGGAGTAAGACAAAGTATATGCATTGCAAATTTAGCCAGAGTAGATGACGCGAAAAAAGAAAAAAAGGTAGCAAAAGAGAATATGTTAAGATGGATGCGTGGCCACAAAAAAAGATAATAGAAAATTGGTTAAGGTAGTTTGGACACACATAAAGGTCACTGGAAGCTCAGGTGAGGAGAGTATTTAGCATGATTTCTACTCTTGCGATAAGGAGAGAGATCAAGCTCATTGAAGGAAGTTGCTAAGAGAGCATCTTGGAAGTTTTGGTCTTTAACTGAGCAAAATGACACCTTGTAATAGTGAGATAAGGATTTTATTGGGAACTGGAAATCACACAAAAGTAGAGGATACTTAGTGTTCATTCTCTATTCATGATAACTACCAATACAATATTTTTGGGAGGGTAAAAAAAAATACCTATGAAATGGAAGAGAATATTACAACCACATGCAAATTCTGTTACCAGAGACAAGGGACTGTCTTGGTAACAGTGAGAATAAGAACACTGATATATACAGGAATAATTAACAGAACAACCAACCATAAAGCTGAACAGTAAAAAAAAAGGACAATTCAATTTATAATCTGGAAAATGTGCACAAAACAAAATAATCAAACATATCAGTAAGCAGTTTCCTATATGTAAATGCTAGATTGGCGTAACTTCATAATGAAATTATGACAAGGTTCAAAATCAGAACACTACTAGAATTAGAACGAAGCAATATGGACTCCTACATTCAAGTGCTTTTATTATAAAAGATTGCATCAGATGATTAGCTAGCTCCAATGGTATGTCAGGTTACATGCTATTCCAAACTCAACAAATAAGTGATTGTGTCAACTACAAATTCAGCGTAAACTTAAACATATTCCCTAACTCCTTTTCCTTGCAAAGAGGAAAAACACAAGGAAAATTTTTCCTAGGTTATTCAGATTGTGTAGAAACACTCGTTATTTGGTGCCAAACAGCAGTATCCTCAACAGACATAGCTAACGTAGTAACATATGCTGAGTAAGGGTAAAACATACCCCATATTCCGATACAGGGATACCCTGTTGAGCACGCAGTAGATGTGCTTGTCTTCGTGTCAACCACTGCAAAAAGAGTTAAGCAAACCACAATGAGAACAGTGACTAACCTGAATACGAAACAATGAAGGAGAATAGTAGTTTTCAGATATTTCTTGTTCATGGGTTGTTCAGAAGAGCAGCAGGAGAACAAGCAGAACAAAAAGATTTTGCACAAAAACAAACCATCAAAACATAAAATGAGAAGAGTAGCAATAGAACACTACCACCTTTCCCAGAGACATGCAAGCAATGCAAAGGAGTCCACAGTAACTAAAAAGTAACCAGATGAGAAAGCCCCATTTTTGACCATCTTCAGGCAACTGCAGGTAAATTATTTGCATTATGTATCACAAGCTTGTTAACAAGAGTACAGGGAAGATCAAACAAGAATAAAACATACACAGTTCTTTGCACTGCTGAACCACAGGGTACCAATTACAGTCCAAGCCCACAGAAATGGATAGAGAAGCAACACAAGGATTGAAAGGACAACTACTCTTCCACAGAAACGAGCATATCTCTGCTGCCACCCAAAATCTCTAGAAACATACAAGGGGGAGCAGCCATAACAGAACAATTGAATTAGAACCGAAATTTGATGAATTAAAACATCAGTTGACTTCGTTTCTTAGATACAACACAAAATTCAGAACCATTTTAATTGAGTTTGATAATATTATGAAGTCACGGTAAGTCACCAAAGCAAATGATCAAAATAATTTTGCTTTTGATAATATTGTGTTTCAAGGTTTAACATTTTAGTTTTGGCATGTAAACTTGGGAATGTAATATTCTCACGTTTGTTATGAGTTTTAAAAATTTATTCCCAAGTATTGTTCATGCCAGGGAAAGTAACAATACCTCCTTTTACATTATTTTTACTCCTATGGAGAAGGATGAGAAAGTTAAATAATTTGCATAGCAATATGGGATGTTATTTGCTAACTCAGCAATAAATTCTATTTCCACTCTTATTCTTTATTATAATCATTTTGAATGTTAAAACTATTCCTAAAATATTAAGTTTAATAAAATGTATTTTTTAAATGTACCCAGGAAAATCATTCCTGGTCATAATATTCTCGAGAATGAAATTTTTGGGAATGTGAGACTTGGTTGGACGAATTTCTCCATAAGGACTTCTACAAGAGAAAAATAAGAAACAAATAAAATTGACTTTTCCATAAGTTAAAAGTAGCATATGCATAAGTCAAATTATAGAAACTATCTCATATAATTTCTCCAAATTTTTATTTTAACTTTCGTATAAGCTAATTTTAACTTTGTAGAAGTCAATATCATTTTTTTTTCTTCTAGAAATCGTTATAAAGAAGCTCATCCAAACAAACTCATATATTGAAATAAAAACCGCACAAGAAATTAAGTGGAAAACAAACCCAGGAAACTTCATTTTCCATGACAGATGAAAATAAACTTTCATAAAACCACGGGACATTAATACTTTCCACCCATAAACTTTTAAGCCCTTGTGCGAGTCTCACTAAACAATACTATGAGATATCATTATACAGTTTGAACATCCTTTACAAAAGAGCAATATAAAACAAGACGGTGACCTACTGAACTGTTTTTCACCATCAATCCATCCATTTATGACCAAAATCAAGATATTTGTGTGTTGTGCATATGCAGGAAGCTTTCTAGGTTTTCTCAGCCTGCCTAAAACTTTTTTACTATTTTGAAAAGTTAAAACTTGAATTATTTTTACTAAAGTTACAAATTTTGGTACCATTCATGTTCATTTTCAGGTCATGCCAAACGGAAGTGTCTGCAAGGTGTTATAGTTGTATCCAGCCACGTACTTAACATGAAAAAGCCAAGAAACATCGTTTTTACTTCAACACCATAATAGTGTGTTCAACACTTGCCATTGATGGGTGTTGGTATCGAATGTGATTTAGTATAAACACATGTCAAATACCACACTTGGCTACACCCTCAACAAGCAGTATTGATGCTACATAGTCATGAGCACATTAGTTGCATTGCATGGATAGATTTCATCGACAACATCCACACGTTGTAAGTTGGCAATCAACATGCGTACAAGTATTTTAAGTTACGAGGTTGTAACAATACTCTTTCCAATGCACTACTTATTATTAACTAGAATTTATTGGAAATCACAAAATTTTGGATGAAACTCATTAATTAGGGAGTGAATCAACATTACTTCGGGAGTTTTAATACATTTCAACCAATAAAAGGGTATTTGACGGTGTGATGTTATTGCATGCTTAGATATGGCAAAATTTAAATTACAGACTAAAAGAAACATATAAGAATGGTGAAATCCCAAACCTTATTCATCATACTCTAATTTCAAAAAGTATATTAACGCAATCAACCAATCTAGATGGAAGAAAACAGCTTATATTTTTTTATTAAATAGTCAATAGTGGCATTAGTGTTATATGGATGGAAGGTCTTACAATCCCATTCCCGCAGCAAGCCCGTTATCAACAAACATCAAGAGCCGGAAAACAAACACAGTAGTGTAGTCGACCTGAACACCAATGAAAGAAAGGAAAGGGGTCATCTACGAACAACCTTAGCCATATGAAAAAAATAGAAACATCGGGACCTTAAAAGGAAACCTCACCACAATCCATATGTGCAACGGATAGGCACAAGAATGATACCGCTTCCAATTAATTGCGACAATAACTCTAGAAGTAGAGAGGTTAAAGAATACATAGACACACATATAATTAACTTTTGTGCCAGAATTCGTAAATTGAGTAGCATAAATTTCGTTTTATTTTTAGTGTTTCTGAAAACACTGATTCAGCTTAAGTTAGAAAGAATGATGAGGCGAATGAAATGCAGAACAGAAGCAAAATTAGGTAAATCGAGAAAGTGAATTGTGAAAGGATACACACTGGTGGCGAGCATAGACAAAAAGAAGCCATCGTACCTGCAAGGAAGAAGTTACATTCAATCAGAATCGGAATAAAAGAGAAGCGATCTTGGAATTGAATCCAACAATAGTGAGGGAAGCGAACCACTTGAAATCCACGCCTCTGATAGCCATGGGAATTGATAAAGGGAAACCCTAGAAGAGAGAAACGTGTGGTACTGAAGAATCGTGCTTAAGCAGTGTTAAAATGCATAAATCGGAGGCGAGTGGGAATCGGAATGCATAAGAAGGTGAAGTTGTGAAAAGCCGGGGAAAAGATGAGAGTGAAGTTAAGATGTGAAAAAGAGAATAACACAGTAAAAAAATAAATAAATAAAAGTGTGTGGGTTGTGTGAGAGGATGAACTAACAAAACAAAACCCAAAACACGGTACCGCACCGCCAACGGCAAGTTGACTTGTGCGAATTATTTTTGTTTGTGTGAGCGACTTGTTGCACACTGCACTTTTTCCAGTTAAAAAGTGTCACTGTCGCCTGCTTCCACACCTTTACTTTCTTTCACTTTTCTTCGCTTCCATTAGATTTCATCCATTTTATTTCGAAAAATTATTGACACGTTTAATTTTTTTTAAAACTATAAAAGTTTACGTTTTTAAACTATTTTATCCTTGTATTATATAACAAATAAATGTAGAAAGTGTGTTATAATATTATTACTTTTTGTTTTTTCGACTGCAGCAACTACTTAGATTATTTAGATTAACTCAAATAAATATATATAGATATATATTGAATAATTTTTATAACGTAAAAAATGTCGGAGATAATGTTTAAAAAAAGAATTTAGTGTTAAAATGTTATAAAATATTAATGTAATATCTCTTAAGTCGTTGATATAGATGGTTATCATTGATTAATAATGTTCATTTTCTTCGCCAGATTCTGTAGAAATTTCTATTCACAAAATATACAAGGATTTCAATCAATGAAGTTACATTAAATAACTATATAACTGTTGTAATGAATAATTGGGTGTGCTGTCAGCATATAGTGTTAGGGCCGTTTCTTCCTGCACCTCTTTACATTTTAAAATTTTAATTTATTTTCCTTTATTTTGAAATATACCATTCAAAATATATAATTCGAATGTAAAATTTCTATTTCAAATTATATGACCTAAAATGCAAAATAAAACAATTAAGGTGGGGTGGAGAAAGAAAGAAGTTTAACTCTAATGATTATTGAAATATATCAAATATTCTATTAATAAATATTAAATAATCAAATATTTTATTAGATATTATTATAATTCCTACATACAGTTTTATTTTTGTAATAGACGAGAAGTTATATGATCTTTATACAACATAAGGTCTTCGGCTTATGTGCGTAACCTCTTTTTTCTTTCTGTTTCTATTTTTTCTTCTAACTTCTTCTGTCCTTCTATTTTGTTTTTTTTTTCTTTATTACTCTTCCTCAAGTTCTGATTTCAATACCCATTTTATGTTGTATTTTGTTTACCGGCCCACAAGGAAGATAGAAGAGTAAGACAATGGAGCTTTGATAATATAAACTGCTATTCTTTTAAAAGAAGAAATACAACGATTTTAGGTCCATGATATAAACTGCTATTCTTTTAAAAGGAGAAATATATTAGTTAATTTTATTTAAATAATTTGGTTTATGTAGGTATTTGTCTTCAATTTTTGGGAAATGTATGTTAGAAGAACATAATTTATTGCTTTGTCGCAGGAAGAAAATAATCCATCTTTCAATAAAGTAAATTGTGGAAAACATGTAGTTCTACGAGTCCGTAGGTGGCCCAGTCCGTAAGTGGCCCAGTCCGTAGGTGACCCAGTCCGTAGGCGGCCCACCAAAACATACGGATGGTCCTCATTACTAAATGAGTTGAAAATCTTGTTAATTTTTATAATGTTATTCTTAATATATATATATATATATATATATATATATATATATATATATATATATATTTTCAAATTTATTGTCTAAGTAATTATTCTTTTAAACTACAGTTAATTATTAAGATATAGAAAATGATATTTTAAAAAAGTGATAATTTAGAAATAATAAAATTAAATTATTTCGATATCAAAAAAGATTTTAATATAAATATATTTTTTTATAAAAGAGTTTTCTTGTTTTTAAAATATATAATTTTTATAAACAATTTTCTATAGTTATCTGACTTCTAGGTTCTTCGTTAACTCGTCTGATTTAAAAACTAAAACTATAGGTTGATCTTCGCAGCGTTTTTTCCAATTTGAATTTATTAGTTTCTTCCTTTATGTAAGTTGAGTTTTAGTCATTTTTTTGGTCTTTTTCAGTTAAAGGTTGCATGTCAGTCGTCTTTCAATTGCACACATCTTTTTAGTCATTTATATGAATCTCTATTGATCAGTAATTCTAATGGGGTGTCCTAATTGTATTTGCAGTGTTCCTAGGTATGGATAAGAGATTTGGGATTCCTTAGAACAAGTTTATTTCCATCTCTCAGTAAGGGAAATTAATTACATTGTTTTTAAGTTATATATACTTTGAAATTTCTGATTATATGATTGTATGGTGTATTGATTAGATGATTGATTTGTTGGTATGCATCATTTGTTGAAACTATAGTTTGAATTATCTATTGAAATTGTGTTTTAAATGTTTGGTCTTGAATCTTGTTGGTTTGGAGTTTGCTTTTTGAGTTTACAAGATTTATAATATAAACAATTGGTCAAGTGGTAAGTTTTCATGTTTAAAACTGTTTTGAAACTAGTTCACTGAAGAAAGGAATAACATTTTCATCAATTGAACAAGTATAAGTTTCTTTAAAAACATAAAATAAAGGTGTTGATAGTTGGCATAGTGTTGAGAGACGCTAGAGTGTCGGTGATGTCCCCTTTTTGCGAATGGTTTACCATTGAGCGGTGTTAGGGTTCTACTAAGCATCATTCTTGTACCTTGTACTATAGGTCTAGAGCATTTTGACTCAAGAACGTTGGGAGCCATAAAGTATTGCTAAGTGCACCTCTTTGCGAGAAGAGTGACGTTGATTGTCATGATTGATGTTGTGCACCACCTTTTGCGAGAGGTCTAACACTGGGTGTCACCTTTGAGCATAATTTGTTTTCTTTTTTTACTGTTTTAGCTAGGTTTGTAATGGATTTTATGTGTGTTCATGAGTATTATGATGACTTATTAAGGTGATGATATTTATGTGGATATTTGTGATGATAATGTCAAAAAATATTTTATGAAAATTCTTTTTACATATTAGTTTACATTTTTTTTTTTGGATTTTTGTTTGTATGTTTCTATTTTTTTTGTAATAATCACCTTATCGATCAACTTGAGCAAGTAAAGGATAAGTATTGATGTGTCTTTAGAAAACTGTAAACGTAAAATAATTTTATTCATTAGTTGTTATATATATATATATATATATATATATATATATATATATATATATATATATAAAATTTATTTTGTTTTAACAATTTTGTAATGTCTTATTTTTATGAGTTGTAAAATGCTAAAAATAGACGTAAAAATTACATCTCTATTTTAATCTTTAAAATAATTATCTAGTCTGAATTTATTAATTTTTAAATTATTAACAAAAATTATTTTATAATTTAATAAATTTTTCTTAAAATGAAAAAAAAAAACACACAACACACACAAATGTTAACATAATTTCGTTTTAATCTCACGATTTGACAAATCAGACAAAACAAGTCAAAGTGAATTTATGAACTGAAAACACTAAATCAACTGATAAAACAGCGATAGACCGCTGAACCGATTCAAGAACTCAGGTCCATTCAGTCATACTTAATCATAAATGTGTAATCCTTTAATTATTATCCTAACAATTTTAAATCACTGCGGTAAATATATTAGGGAGACTTCTGCACCCTCCTCTCTATATCTTCGTTAAACTTATTTTTACTTTTGTTAAATCTTATTATTTTTATTATTAGATAATATTTTTCTGTTAGATAAAATATTGGAGAATCGTTTATTCTTTTAGTATTTTTTATTTTATTAATTGTTATTCATAAAATAATTGAAAATTTGAGCAGTATGTCACATCTATCAGTATTCTTCAATCACTGACATTTCTTACGACTCTGTTTGTTACAATTTTTTATTTAATATGGTAAATTGTATAAACTTTCATGTTTATTTGTATTTATTATTAAGAAAGGATATCAATATTTAAGTACTTTACGAGTAGGTCTTACAAAGAAAAAACATGTTTGAGTTGAGCATTCCTGAATGGTCACGAAACAACGAACAACAAGCGTACCGTACAAGTTAAATAGTTGCAAATGCTAATCACAATCTTCGTGTGTGATTCATTGGTGCCTATGCTGTATGCATAACCAATCAATGTCTGTTGCTTTGAACTTAAAAAATGAGACTCAAATTTCAAACTAAATCATCAATTTCATCCAATAATGTTTGAATATATGAAATTCAATTTATGACCAAAACTCATCAATTTATTTAAAATTCCACACAAAATAATTTTATTAGGAAAACAAACAACATTTGCGTAAAATAAATAATAAAAAACATCAAATTATATGGTATATTATAAAACTTCACCGATAACAATTATTAATAAAAATAATATATCATTGATTCAGATTGTATTTATTTATTTTTAGATTATAAATATAATATGTTAACCAATAATTATAATTTAATTGGTGTGATGTAAGTTAGATTTGATTAAACTAAGAAAATTTGATTATAGAAACAAAATCGAATGTGATTCATATAAACCCTGACTCATTTGGATTGAAGTAGTGATGAATTATACTTATTCACAAAATTGTGATGAAAATAAAGTACATTTTTTTGTAGCCCAATGATAACCCAACACAAGTGAAAAATGGAATGGAAAAAATATACACATTCCATTGGTTCGTAATCTCCTTCAACTTTCCTTCTCTCTCACTTCTTTTAACTCAATCAAAATTTATCAATTCATAGGTTGTTTTTTCTTTCTATTACAGGGTTTTCATTTTCATCACCATTAGCTTTCCATATTAATATATGTCATGATTATTATTAGTAATATGGAATTTAGTTCAAATTTTTATATTAGAAAAAGGTTGATTGAATAAAAAAAGAACTAAAAACCTGCAAATTCTTAAATTTATATACGTTAACCTTTTTTAAGAAAAATAAATAAATAAATTCATGAGTTAGGTTTGATTGGTCTATCAACTGATCAATCTATGATACCTGTCAAGTAATCTTATTTTGATAACTTCAATTCATTTTAAAAATGCCTTTTTTTTAATTATTAGAATAACCTTGACAAAAGAAATCATCATATATAATACGTATTTAATGAACATATGTTAATTCACACATATATAATATTATTATCTTTGGATTAGGGTGGAGGGAAGGAGGAAAAAGACAGTGAGAAATACTAATGCTATCTTTGGATCAGGGTGGAGGGAATAAGGAAAAGACGGAAAAAGAGAGTGCGAAGTAAAAGAAAGTAGAGATATTTAGATTGAAGAAAAAGATAAGTAAAAAGTTTAAGTATATTTAATTGATGTGATAAAAAATAAAATTAATTAGCTAATTACTTTTCACAAGAATGAGTATGCATTAAAATTTAAAAATAATTAATTTATAAAATTGAAAATAATATTTAACTTTTTTGTTAATATCATTTCATAAAGTTACATGAATTTTAAAAATAATTTGATTTTTAATATATTTCTACTCTTATATATAAATTTAATTTATTTGTTAATATTATTTTACAAGAAAACAAAATAAGAAATTACTAAAATTAAAACATTATTTCATTAAACTATGTCAATTTTAAATAAAAGAAAAAATGTGGATATATATATATATCATTAGAGTTATCTGTATTTATTTTTTATCTTATTCTTTTTATATTGTTTTATTTAAATTCAAAATAAATGTAAACTATTTTAAAAAGATTTTTAAATCTATAACCAATGCATCTATTGAAAGGAGGTCCACCTAAATTAATATATGCAAACATCAGTCCTTTAGACAGAAATAACCAAACACTGTAAATGATAATTCTAAATAATATCTAAATAAAAATTTAATAATCTCAAAAATTAATTATAGACATTCATCTTAAAACTTAAACTTCAAATAAACAAATTCAGTTCAAAATAACTTTAATTGTATTGAGTTTTTGTTGCCCGTGTTAGAGTTTTCTTTTTCTTGTTTTTGAATTATTATTGGTTGGAGGGCTGTATTCTTAGTTGATCAAGTTTAATTTTAATTCTGTACCAAGATTTAAAATTTATCTCTATCAGTTCTAGATGTTCTTGTCAGTCTGTATCTCAAACTAATAACTCGAGTGGCACTAAATTCTCCACCCACCATGCTCGAATTGCAAAATAATGACTTGAAGACAGTATCAGACTTAACTTCAGTTGTTCCCTTCACAGAAAAGGCATATCTCAACCATACATCCAAAAATTTAGACATCTTACAGTCATGAGGCACCGTTCTATAGTCTTAGTATTGGAATTTCTAATTCATTTTGCCTTTCGACCAAGTTTAGGAGTGCAAACCTTATTGCTCCTTTCTGCATTAAGCATTTAACACGACATAGGTGCAAACTATTAACATTCTTTCCCTATGTATTCTCTGTTCATTGCATAGTTTGCTGAATAAATCATATTCACCCAAACATATTATTAATAACATGTTAATCTTATTAGCCCCTTGTTTCATGGATAAATTTTCTTTGCAGGACTGTTGTGTGCTTCAACTTGGTATATTTTAAGCACAAAGAGAATCAGGGATATAACTAATCCATCATACACGGCAACATACCCCCAATGTCTAAGTCATCCTTATGAAACTCAATTTAATCTTCAGGCTTCCATTACATTTATGAACTCGGATTCATTTAATCATCTTTAGATTGTATTAAGTGATAAGTTTATTATTTCAATTAAACATCAGAACAACTTGAACTACTGATCAGTATCCATATTCCTGCTATACCTTGACCGAAAGAATACAGTCAGTTACAATTTGGTGGGTTCTTGGAACATTTATATACAGCAGACGCAGGCTGCTTGTAGGCAGGAATGTCACTGGGATCAACAAAGCGGACTTCACCGGGTGAAAAAGACAAATCCCTGTGTCTGAAATTAAAAAATAAAAGTGATATCTACAATTAAGTAGCCAAAAACAAAACCTTAAAACTATAGGCACTATGGCTTAAGTTTGGAACCATGCAGTTACCTTCGTAGGTCTAGTCCTATCAAACCAGCCTGAAGAATTGTCAAGTTGTCAGAATCAGGCGAAACTATAATAACGGTGTCACCTGAGTACTGAGTTTCGAGAATCGACATAAGCTGTGTCACACGAACAAAAACATCTGCAACACTCTCATTCGGAGTTCCATCATCAATAGGAGGAGGCTTGATGTTTGGAGATATACCATCTGAGGCATACACCTGCACCATTTGAAGCTCTTACTCTATCATTTCATATGTTACCACCTCTCTTTTGTGGGTATGTGACGAACTATAACTCATGAAAATTAACTAAAAAAATCCAATGGTATTTAAAGAAAAAATTAGATGGATAAATCCTACTTCTGAAACAGATTCCAGTTTTTTCCCTTCATAAGCACCTAATCCACGGGCATCAAGAAAGCTGAATTCTGGGACTATATAGCTGAAATCAGAGAATTTTGCAACAACAGTGAGGCTTTAAAAGTTGTGGTTATAGTTTAAAAATGAAATAGAGAAAAAAAAACCAGCAAACAAACCTACGGGTAACTCCATTAACAGAAGCAATGATCTCTGCAGTCTGGTAAGCTCTTTGAGTTATAGCAGACCAGATCCAACAACCTTTGTCACATGCTCCCATTTCTTTCAAATCAAAAGCTGCTTTTATAGCCTGTTTTTTCCCTCTTTCAGATAAGCCACTATCTACTGAAGTCTTCTCCACGGGGTTGGTGTTGATAACTCCCATGCTCTCGAACTCAGACTCACCAGCTCTCACCAGAAAATACCTGCCCAGACCACCGCCAACAAGGAAACATAACATTTATTACTATTCTCCCCAAATTAACACTTAATCACAAGAGAATCGCTCACGGGATTACCGGTTGGTCAGGCGTGGTGGGGGCATTTGGAAGAGGCCGCTGGCACCGGCCACCGGTTCTGTTACGGACAGAGAGGTTGCGAATGAAAGATTGAAATTGAAGGAGATGGTGAATGCGGTGGTGCTGAGGAGGTGGCGACGCCGGAGGTGGACGTTGACGGGTTCCGGAGGAGGAGACGACGGTTGGGGTAGGGAAAGAGAAAGTGCTTCCCTCGTTTGATTTGGTGCCAACATTTTCTTCCTTGGTATTAATGGCAGAGGTTTACCACCTTATCAATACCAGCGCCAATAACAGACCACCACATCCAACCTAAATAAATTCAACTGATTTTCATTTCCTTTCAGATAAATTCAATCTGAATTAATTTTCTGGGTGTTATGTAACTAATTTTATAGATTTAATAATTAAAATTATTAAATAATATTGTCAATATTTACCAGGAGATAATTGTTCTTTAATTTAATTATCTTTTTGTTAAAGGCTTCAATGATTCCTATACAAATTTCAGAGAACTCTTTTGGTGATGTTTTACCAGTCTTTTTATTTTATTTTTTAAAAGAAAAAAATCTATTTAATAATTCTTTTTTTAACATTTTTTTATAACTGCATATATGACAGTTTCTAATTGATCCGTTTCAGATATTTTTTTAGAATAGATTCAAACATACCAATACAACAGTAATTGACACATATTCTGATATAAAAAAAGTTGTTAAAATAATTATTAAAACATCATTTCCTTTTTAAAACTAGACTTGTAGTAGGGTGTATATATTGGTATTGCAGTCACACGAGATACAACTTAGATAGTAAACACGTGAATAAATAAAAGTTTTTATATTGGTATATTTAAATATTTATATTATTCTAATGAATGCATATAAGGTAAATTTAACTCATAATTATTCATTTGTTCATTTATTTAAGTGTATTTGACTATAAAGTTTTATGTATTAAATCACTAATATAAAAAACACTTTCAACGTTTATATTAAATTTTCAGTTAAAAATTATGGTATAATAATTTTATAAATATTTGGTCTAAATTGATATTGGATTGTCTTTAGTTAATTTTCTATTTAATTTTAATTTCAGATTAAATAAATGTTAAATAACGTTAGACTATCTTATGGTCGATATTAAGTGAAGAATTAAGATTTGATAGGAGGTGAGTCTTTGTCAAATAGTCTTTTAAAATTTTAGAAAGCAATGGCAATCCTCACTTTTCTCTTTATCATTTGTGTCAAACATCTCATCGAAATGTCTCTGACCGAAATGTAATGACGATTTCATATTTATATGAACAAGTTCTTCAACCCATTTTATTCTATTTTGACATTGTGATGCTTGTTTAGACTCAAACTTTCATTTTCTTGTATTGCATTTCACACTAAGATTGGTGTTTTTATTCACCAAAGGTTGTGTCTCATGCTATTGAGATTGATTTTTCTCATCTTCTCCTTTCTTTTAGTGTAACCTATATGATATTTGATTTTGTAAAATTCACCAAAAATAGCTAGAAAATTATTTTTGACTCAATTTTTGTGTAATAACTCCTATTAAGGTGTATTCAAATGTAGAATATTTAGATTTGACATATTAGTCACAAATTTTTAGAGTTATAAACATTGGTCATTAAAAACTTTAAATGATTATAAATTTTGCTATAATCTCATATAGAAACACTCCAAAAATAAAAGTTGTTAAAAATGGGAGGCAAAGCCCTAGCCAAACCCCAAAGGGCACTAGAGGTCTAGAATTTTTAAAATTTTATCATTTACAGTATTTTTTTTAGTATTTTTTTATCTATTTTTCCATACTTTACAACTTTATTTGAGAAGCACATATTACTTATAAGATTATGAAAAATTTTATGGTATATTCTTGTATTATATATTAATTTCTAATGCTTTTAGAAAACATAAATTTTGGCATAAAATTAAAAAACAAAATCAAATTTACTTTTACTGTCTCTACAACAAACCTAAATTAATGTCTATTATGAATGTAGTACATTTAAATTTATGTTCATTCTAAGGTCAAAAGACATAAATTTACGTCTTCCGTTATAAACCTTTAACAGACACAAAAAAGTCTAAAATAACACAAATAAAATGTTTTTTCTTTTGTTAGTAAATTGTAATGGTTAATTGATTACCTTGAGTTTCTATTTAGTTAGTGGAGATCATTTCAAGTTCTTATTTTTCCACTAATTAAATTAACATTATCTTGCCTATACATCTAAGGTGAACTTAATTTATGATTAGTTTCTTGACTACTTATGTATGTGCTTTTGCTATAAAATTGTTATGTATTAACTTGTCATGTGTAGTTAAGTAAGATTATCTTCCGTTTCTATTTAGCTAATGGATAATGATATTTAGACAATATTTTTTTTACAATATTTGAACATTGATTACGTGTCAATCTGTGATTGGTCAAAAATTACTCCACAATCAATAATAATAATCATAAATATTATTGTGGAATAATTTTTTACCAATCACAGATTGACACGTAATCAATGTTCAAATATTGTCAAAAAAATGTTGTCTAAATATCATTATCCTTAACTAATGGAGATGATTTCAGGTTGTTATTTTATACTTGTCTCTTGATTAAATGAGAAATAAGTGAAGAATAGTTTTACAAATAAAATTTCACCTTTTTTTTTTTGGCTAAAACAATGTTGAATTTATATTTGTATACTACCTTAGACTTAAAAGATAGTTAAATGGCCGAAAAGTTTTAAAAATAAAACTTATTTCATTTCTCTGATTAACCGTATGTCAACTTTATATCCAAACATTAGAACCCAAGTTCGATATACAAAAATGGGTGGGAGAATCAATATGATATCATTTTGAGATGCAAACTTGGCATATGTAATAATAACATTAAAGATGGTTGAAAAAATTATGAGTTTTTACTTGTTGATTGTTAAATTAAAAGGATCCAACAACTCAAGCAATATAACTTCAACAATGTACCACCAAATCATTGTGGAATAACATTGGTTCTTTTTTACTTTTTTTTTTTAATATTTCTATTTGTTTTTTTCATTTTTATCATGTAAAATAATATTTTGATGATTTTTTATATAATTATTTATTTTCTAATTCATTTTTATAAGTATAATTTTGCTATGAGCAATTGTAGAAGATGATTTATTTATCATATATAATATGATAATTTAATTTTATTGTCATTAATTTTATTTATCATCGTCTTATATAAAATTCAAAAGATAAAAGATATTTTTTCTAAATTTGAATTCTTATTAGTTTAAATTATTTCTCTAAAAAATTTGTTCAAGTAAGTGTATTATAATCTTTACATGTCTAAAACAAGAGATTTCATCAGAATTTAGTGGGAAAAAAAATAAAGTCATTTAAAATATTTTTAAACTTAAATATTTATTTTCTATAATTAAAAAAAACTTTATCAACATTGTCTCCTTGACATCTGCAAAAAGTAATATATCTTTTGGTTGTGATAAAAGTTTGTTTATGTTTAATTGTGTTATATTTTATATATTTTTTTCATTTTTATCACATCGCTATTTGGTATTCTGATATAAAATTTATAAAATTCTATTAAAAAAAAAGAAAATAAGTCATTTTTTATATTGTATATTTAATGATATTATGTTTTTTCTTATTATTTTTATTTTTTTATAAAAAATAACTAATTAATATTAAAACAGTAAGAAAGATGCATATATGAATACGGTATAAATATATTCATTTTTTTACGTGGATGAAGATGAGATAAAAATTTCATATCCATTAACTTAATGTTTTCTTTGATGGATGTACTGTTATAACAAATGTGGGAGCGAGTACGTTTTGTGTTTGTTTCCAGTGATTTACACTAATTTAAAAAATCATATTTGAATTTGAACGAAAATGACTGAACAGCATCTTCTCGTGAGTGAAGGAATTATAGTAAAAAAACAATTCAACAAAATCATTTTACACAAATGTCTTTCATTTTTAATTAAATTTCTTCACTTTTATTTGAATTCTAATTATATATTGAAATGCTTTTATTATTGTTCTTATGATTAATTAATAATAATAATAATTGGTAATTAATATTATTATATTTTATTTTATAATAATTTTAATTGTAAAGACAAATTTATAATTTAATAATTTTATTTACTAAAATGTTTTTTTATCTTTTCCATTCATCAAATCATTTTTAAACTTTTATAAATTTTCCTTTCAAATTTCTTTCTTTTATTTTCTTTATCATTAAGGTTTTTTTTCTCTTTAATTTGTCTTTCATTTGAATAGATTTGGAAGTTAGTAGTTGAATGAATTTTCAAATCTAATCTCACTTATTTCCAAATTCACCTAAATAAATAATAAAAAGGATCTTTAAATCTTTTCACATCCATTAAATCACTCTCTTTCAAATCCATTCAAGTGAACAAAATTTAAAGAAATTTCTGTTCACTCAAATTTGTCCAAATAAATTAAAATTAAAATTCGTGTTACTTTGGATAGATTGTCGAGAAAGGAAAGGCGAGAAAATATGGAATTCGTCTTTTTTTTAATCATCCCAGAAGAAGCATGATTTGGAAGAATTTACGTGTATTTCTCACATTTGCCCTTACCTTCTAATTTAGTGTTTTTCATGTTTGGAGGGTTCGAAACAAAGCTGGATAACAATGCTCTTATCTAGATCTCTTCATAATTAATTTTAGTTTTTTCCTATATTAATAATAATAATAATAATACGATTTCTTTTCATATTAAAAATTAATTTTTATTTTTTTTCTCCTTATAATAATTTTTATAATTATATATATTATGAACAATTGTCATTTTATATTATTTTTACTACGAAGAGTATTTTGGTATTCTTTAATTTCTATCAATTAAATAATTTTTTTGTTTGTTATATCGATTAAATCCTACACTAATTTTCACAAACTTTACTTTCAAATCTACTCTCACTCACCTCCAGAGCTCTTTATGTGTGTTCGTTTTATAGGATTGATTTGGAAGAGAGTGACGTGATGAATTTAAGGAGATTTGTGGGCGAATTTATTGTTATTTTTTGTGGATTTGGAAGAGAATAAGAGTAGATTTGATAGTAAAGTTTTTGAAAAAAAATAGTGTAGGATTTCATCAATATGACAGAAAAAATAATTATTTAATTAGTAGAAATTAAATATTACCAAAATACCCTTAGTTATAAAGTAATATAAAATGATAATTGTTAATGTTATAGAAAGAGAAAAAAATAAAATTAATTGGTAAAATTAATTTTAAAAATGTAAAAAAAAATTAGTTTAGTAAAATAAAAGACTAAAATAAAAAATAATATTTAATTAGCGAAAATTAAAATATTTAATTATTAATACTTAGATAGATGTTATAAATTCTATTGTATTATATTTGAGATTTACTACTTTTAATTCGAAAAAAAAAATTGCCTTGCTGGTTTTGTTGAGATGTCTATATCCATGTATTGAAGATACGTTAATTTGTGTGGTATATGTCAATTTGAAAAAAAAAATAGATTGCCATTCAAATCAATAGGAAGAGATCTATTGCAAGATAAATAATGACTTCCGAGTATATGCTTCAACGAATCTATCTCATGACAAGATGATTTTTTATTATTAATAAATATTTTAAACCTTGTTCACTTGTGTGGATTTGAGAGAGAATAATTAAGTGGATTTGAAAGAATTTGAAAGTAATTTTTATTTTGTTTATTTGAATGAATTTAGAGGTAAACGATAGTGGATTTAGAAGTAAATTTATGTGACAGATTAAAAAAATTTACTTCTAAATCCACTTTCGTTTACCTTCAAATTCACTCAAATAAATAATAAAAAATATTACCTTCAAATTCTTTCAAATTCACTCAATTACTTTTTTTTTCAAATTCACTCAAGTGAAGTGAACAAGATCTAAGAATTTAAAGGAAAAATGAATTATGTTTTAATTAATTTACAAATGAAGGGGTTTAAACTGTTAGGTAAGTTATCTTTATGTTTTTGTTGTGATATTTTGCTGTATTACGATGGTTTTGGTTGCTAGCTGGAAAAAAAGTATTAGAAATAATGAATGGAAAATAAAAAGGAAAGAAAAAGGGTGAGGATGTAAGGTCTTCTGCAGCATGGTTGGAACTGAATTCAAGCGTCTCCAAAGCACTGGAACCGAATGCAATGGTAGAATCGAATCTAGGACACGAGAGAACCGAATCTTCATTTAAATCAAACACAACCTAAATATAAAATTAAAATAAAGTAAATATTTATATAAAAAAATAAAATAAAACTAATCTCTATTTCTATTGGTTTAAAATTAGTCTAATGTTAATAGGAATGTGATGTAGCTTAGCTATAACTGTTTGTCGGTCTGTCTCCTGTACTTATGACAGGAAATTTGTCCACCATGTATTACACGTGTGGTGTCATTAGATATTTTTTGTGAACCTTGGTGTCACAGACACAGTCGAAATAGGAACTAAGTCAACGAATAACCATTCTGTTTTTCTCTTGTCTGCTGCACTGTTCTTTACTTGACCATTAGCTGCGCAATGCGTCACAAATCACATCTCACTTCAATTATTGCCCCTGCCTCCTCTTATGCTTACGCATGCCATAAATAATATTAGGATTAAATATGTATTTAGTCCCTATAGTTTTGGGCGATTTTGATTTTAGTCTTTATTTCAAATTATAGTACAATTTAGTCCTTCAATTTTAGAAAATTCTGATTTTAATCCTTTTTACCAATTTTTTTTAACTTTATTTGTTGTTTCAAGCGCGTTTCATTATAGCATTTGGATTGTTTACACTGTTTGATACATTTTTGTTTCAATGTTAACATAGAAACGTATTTGAAACAGCATATAAAATTAAAAAAAATTGGTAAAAAGGACTAAAACCAGAGTTTTCTAGGGTTGAAGGACTAAATTGTACCAAAATTTGAAAGAGGGACTAAAACCAAAATCGCCTCAAAGTATAGGGACTAAAAACATATTTAACCCATAATATTATTATTCTGTGTTTTTCATGTGCTGCTCAGAGGCTTCTTATTAGTCACCACAATGATATTTAGACAACATTTTTTTAACAACATTTAAACATGATTATGTGTCAATTTGTGATTGGTAAAAAATTACTTCACAATAATGTTTATGATTATTATTATTGATTGTGGAGTAATTTTTAACCAATCACTGATTGACACATAATCAAATGTTGTAAAAAAATTTTTTGTCTAAATATCATTATGGTATTTTTACCAAACATATTCTCTCTTATAAACCTCCACAAACAAAAACCACTCAAAATTAATTTATTTTGATTAAACCATGAGTGAAAAAAAAAGAGTCGTGAATTATTAATTTAATATTTGTTTGCATCATATTCTAAAATGTTTTTAATATCTACTAATCCAAGTGATTGAAACTAAAATCACCAAAACGTGATTTTAAAAGATTAAATTCTTACGAATAAATTTGAAAATTTCCCACCAAAAATACCATTGTAATATTGTTGGTGATGAAACTCATTATTCGGTTTTTTTAAGACCGACTTTCAATTAGGATTTAACAATTTAAATCATTACACAAAAAGTTGAAATTCGTATTCTCAAAAATCGAATTTCAACCTGATAGCGCAAAATGTTTTGATCAAATTCCAGTAGAGATAAACAGAAAAAAATAGAATAAAAATCCCTCCCTAAAATTTGGCCCTCCGAAACTCAAATTACATGAATTTTATCACAGATGATGTAAAAAAATAGATTGAGAATTTGATTTCTAAGTATTCTATATTATTTTAAAAAAGAAAGCTGTGAAATATCCATTTAAAAATATTAAAAAATATTTTTGGTGGAAAATTTTAAAGAACAAAATAAAAAAAAAGTAAGAAAAGAAAACCAAGGTTGTAGTCTTTGAAATGTAATTAATTATTGGATAATGATATTTAGACAATATTTTTTTAACAACTTAAATATTATATTATTCTATAATCGATCTATGGTAATATTTATAATTATTATTATTGACTGTAAAATAATTTTAGATCGATCACAAAATAACACATAAATAATTTCAAATATTGTAAAAAAAAAGTTCTATCATTATTCTTAATTATTCCGCCGAAATAAGATTCGTTGAAAACTGTGGAGACCAATGGATAATGGAAAGTGTGTTTTTCACGTGGTGATGAAAAGCTGTTTGGAATGACCAAACAAACTAGGTACTGACCAATAGAATTTCGTCTACCAACTTTTTTTCTTTGGTATAAAGCGATTGCTTAGAAAGAAAAGTTAACAAAATGAAAAAGAGAAAATACGAGAAAGTAGAAAAAATAAATTTACTTTTAATTATAAATCAAATTTATAACAAATTATAAGATTTATTCAAACATTTTTTGGTGATAAGCAAAATACTATTAATAATAGTAGATTTTTTAAAATAATTTTTTAGCTTATTTTTCACTCTTTTCACTTACACTATTTATTTCTACCTGAGTACTAATTATATAGAAAGAAAAAAAGTAGTTTATTTCCACCAATTTAAACAGAAAAAAAAAATCATAAATATGCATTTAAGTCATCTACAAACATAAAGTAAAAAAAAAGGTACATAAAATAACATTTTACAAATTCAACTTAAGAATAACGTGAAAATAGATTACACTATATAACATAATTCACTATAATGTAATTAATCATATTTAACTTAAACCTAACAGATTATAATAAAATTAATTATTTTTTTCTTTGTTTTACGTTTGCGAAAAGAAAGAAGAGAAATTCCGATGTGCATGAAATCAATCACTCTCAATGATTGGGCAGGTGTAGAAGTCAAAGGCACCTATATAATATAATATTATAGCAATTACCATCAGTGTAGCTTTTTTAAGAAGGGATGTGCATATTAATAAACGTGTGCTTTTAATATATTATTTAATTGCTTTCAATATCTTGTTTTGTTTCACAATTGACCAAAGCCACACAAAATAGTATAGTCCCATCTCAATTCTTTTTATTTATAATGATATTTATTAGAGACAAATGATATGACACTGTTAAATATACAAACAATGTTAAATTTATTAAATAAAAATAATCATAATAATTTTGTTTGAAAAAAATTAAAACTTAATTGTGTAAAAAAATAAATGTAGAAGTAAATCATATACTTAAATAATAAAAATCAAATTACTAATTAAAATTATTTTAAAAAATAACTATTTAAATAATTTATATATTTAACTCTCTTGAATATCTTAATCTTCTTTAATGCGAAGAAAAAATACTTAAGTCTCATATTTACAATTATTATTTAGTTTGCGCCTAAATTATTCTCTGTTTTTTAAGTTCGAATTTCATATTCTTAAATATCAAATCTAACATTATTAGTAATATGTTTTTTTTTATAAAAATACCAACCAACAAATAAATTTTATTAGGTTAACAAATCTAGAAAGATAACAATAACTTTTATTTAATATATTAATTTCAACATGTCAAACAACATATGGATAATAGATTTTTAGTTTTCAAATTTTAACATGAAATTGGAATATTTATGTTTGAAATTTTAATGCATTTTAGATCTCAAATTTAAAAATAAATAGATATTATCTTTTATTTTAATTATGTTAAATTTTGTAGACATATCAAACTCGTTTCGTACAAACACGAATTATTTATATCGTATGACATTTACATATTAGTTAAAAAACTTGTTTGACAGATAAAAAAAATATAACGAAATTAAAGTAAAATATTATATACATTTATTTTTAAAATTTAGAAATCAAAATGTACTATACTTAAAATATTAAAAAGCATATTTAAGTGTATAATTAATATATTAAAATACATATTTAAGTGTAGATTTTACTTGATAAGGTAACGAGAAACTTTTGATTTGAATTGATTCAAGATAAATTAGTTGATTTACTTAATTTAAAAGTGAATATTTTTTTTAAAATTAAAATTTTGTAAAAAAAAACTAAAAAAGCATAATAATTGTTTGTTACTAATTTTCAAAGATTTAAATGATCATAAAATAAAATTTTAAAATAAAATATAAGTTTCAAATCTTTATCTACCAACATAGTAAAATAATTAGAAAATAATTTCACTAAGTTATAATTCTTTTTCCTAACTATTAAATAACATTGGAATTTTGATAAGATAAATATATAATAATTTTATCACTTTTAATATATATTTTATCTTTATAGATTAAAAAACTTAATTAACAACAAAAAAAATTGTAAAATAATATAAAAAATTAATACCCAAATAGTAATGACAAGTTAAAAAAATTATCTAATAAATCCAAAGACCCTAATTAATTTTAGGTTAAAATGAATATAAATGAGGGAACTCCAGTTACATCATATATTTATTTTTGCCTAAACTTATATAAATTTTATTCTTTAACTCAATATAAATTTAACATAGATAGATTAGATTATAAATAGATGGGTTAAATATAATTTTTTATTCTTTAATTTTTAGTGAAAATTAAAATTAGTCATTCTTCAAAATCTTATAATTTTGAACTGATTTAATCTCTCATGTTTAGAAAGCATGAATTTAATTATTTTAACCAAATTTTGTTACGTTTATTTAACATTTTATAATAGAATTTAAGTTGTTTACAATATTTAACACATTTTTTCTTTCAAATGGATAAATTTAACAAAATTTAATTAAAATGACTTAATCTACATATTTCTAAAATTGAAAAACCAAATTAGATCAAAGTTTAAAAAAAAAAAATTCAATTTTCACATCAAATCAAAAGTCAATAGACAAAAATATATTTAACTTAAATAAATTGAATTTTATTGTATTATAATTAATTTACAATTTTTTTTTGTCCCGTTCCAAAATGAAAACGTGACCAGTCATAGCAATACGTGGGTTTTAGATTACTTTAACAATTTCATCAATTAGTTTATGAAAATTAAAATTAAAACAAATACAAAAGTTTAAGAACTTATAAATCATTGTATTCAAAATAACATACCTAAAAAACAAGAGAATACATTTTCCTCATTTGATAACAAAGAAAATAGTTTTATTACATAAACTAGTATAAAAATTTGATTTTATGACCGCTTATTATGATGATTGTAATGCTTGTAAATGATAACATAATTGTAATAAATAAAACAAGATTTTTTATATCGGTTATTATTATAATTGTCATGGTGTAATAATAATTTTGTAATGAAATACAAAATATTTTATGTCGGATGTATTTTTTTATGTTGTTATATATGTAGCTATTATAATAACAGTGAGTTGTGAAAGTTTTGTAATAAAGTACAAAATTTTCTATTATAATAACTTCACCGTAGGTTCTTTTTGTTTTCTCTTGAATGCACTACACCTTCTTGTTTGGTGTGATACTTGGACACTGAAGAGGGCAAGAAGCGATCTTCGGTGCAAGAGACGTGATGCAGGGGACACAGACAAGGAACGGCTCCTGACAGGCTTCTAGTGAAAGGGATACATGGACGAATTGAACATACACTGGAATGAGAGGGATCTAGAAACTGTATAGGTATGAGACTATACGGTTGAAGGATAACTTAAAGAAATTGATTTGGCTACTCATCAACAAATGCATTTGTTTTTTGATAACCTATCATAAGAACTCCATGGTTATGAGTATTTATTTTCTCAATTTATTTTTTTATTTTTTTTTTATTTTTCTATCTCTCTCTCTTAATTAATATTTTATGTTCTCAAAATCCACGTCACAACTCTATAGTAACATTATTAGGGACCTTCATCTCCCTTAACCCACTTATTATAAAAATATATCTATATGTTAATTTTATATTTGTTTTGTTCCACTTTATTTTAATTATTATACTTTTTTATTTTTTATACAACTATTATATAAAAAAAAGGTTTGAAAAAAAAAACCATAAGACAGAAACATTTAAAATTCATATCTTTAATGCTTTTAAAACTTAAATTTTACATAATTTATATTGTAATTTTTTATTATTGATAATAATAGTCATATATAATATAAAAAACCCATAACAGACTTTTTTTTAAACTTAAATGTCTCATGAGACTTTTTTTCATTATAGACTACTTTTGAACTTTAGTAACAGAAATCAACTATCATTTTTTTTTTCTAAATTAGAACCATTTACTGTTCAAGTACAATTTTTTTTTGTTAAGAAAGACTAAATTTTCATATATATATTTTTTTTTAATTTTGAAAATTGTTTGATGCTGAAATTATGTTTTTTTAAGTAACCTATTCATAACAACATATCTTTCTAGTTTTATAGTTTTTTATATTTATTTATAATAAATTAGTTTAATAAAAATTTACAATTTTTTATAAACTCATGTAAATATAAATTTTAAAATATATTTTATTTAATATTTATAAATTAATTGGAAACAAAATTTGAAGATTGATTATAATAAATAAGATAATTTCAATATATTGTAATTATAGCAATAGAAAAATTATCATAATAAAATAAAACAAAAAATAAATATCTTTGCTCTTTCATTTTATAGTTTTTTTAATTTGAATTTTTGAATTTTACATTTGAAGTTTTGAATTTGATATCCTTTGTATTTTAATTTTTTTTATAAAACTCTATTAAGAATTTTCCATATTTTTCTATATTTAAAATTTATATACTTTTCTAAATAAATCATTAAAAAAAAATTCTATACTATTTAAATATTTTCTTGAAATAATTTTTTTTATAAATAAACCTAAATGTTTTACATTCATATTTCTAATTTTTAACTTTAAATTAGTTTTTTGCAAATATTTCCACCAACAATCATATTATATTAAGTTTTATTTTTCTAACTTCTTACACACACAAAAAATTATTACATAATTATTTTAACCAGATAAATATAAATTTATAAAAATTATTTTTACAAAAATAACTATGATTATAATATTTTATTATGATAATTTTTCCATTACCATAATTACAATATAATTAAATTATCTTATTTATTAAAATCAGACTTCATATTTTTTAATTTAAATTAATTTATAAACATTAAATATAATATAATTTGTAAATTTATATTCACATAAGATTATAAAAAAGTATAAAATTTTAATAAAATAATATATTATAAATAAATATATAAATCTATAAAGGGAGAAAAAAAATTGCTAAAATCCGTTACTAAAAGGCAGCATTCTTACAAAAAAACTGCAATTTGAAAAAAGTATGATGAAAATTTAGTCTTTAGCAAAAAAAAAATCGTATTTGAACATTAAAAAGGTCTAGTTTAGAATCTTTTTTATGGTCTACTCAATACAATTCAAAAGTGGTTTATATATATATATATATATATATATATATATATATATATATATATATATATATATATATATATATATTCACTAAATGTTTCATTTTTTTCACCAAAAATTATTTTGATTCAAAAAAAAAAGTTCCGTATTAAAGACCAAGTTATAATAAAATAGTAAAACTTGTATTACCAACCTCTTAAATAAAGATTTATATTCTTTGAAAAATAATTAGATCAGTCCACCTACTTTACTATCAATATGTATTTTTGAAAAAAAAAACTCTTAAATAAAAATATCTAAATATTAACAACTATTAAAAAGCCAAAATTAAATATCATTAATGCCAAAATTAAACCCTAAACATGTTAATCTTAAAATTAATTATCTCAAAGTTAAAATGTAATTATTCATATTTGAATCCTGATTAAATCAATTATAATTTAAAACTTTCATCACGAAACCAATAAATAAAAATTTGATGTATAAAAATATATTATACTCATTAACTATTATAGTTATTATTAGTAATAAAAATTAAACTTACTTTAATATTAAAATATTTTTTACATGTACAATACGAATTTGAATATATTTAGAATAAAATTTGAATTTCAAACAACAAAGTAACAAAACCTAAATGATTAATCTTGACCTACTACAGAAAAAAAAATACTATATTAGAAAAATAACTTGGTGATGAATAGTATTAAATATTTATATGACATTTCTTTATGTATAAATAAAAAATCTAATTGTGATGTCATTGAAATAGTGTGTAAATTATGATAATCTTTAATAATTCATGACACTTGAGATGGAAGACTATTCATGACACTCGAGATGGAAGACTATGCTCTCAAGATGATGCTGTCAATTAAAATTAGAAAGATCATCAAATAAAAAAGAAAATATTATTTCTTTAATGTACTTTTTAGTGTCATTCATATTTTAACTTTAAATATTTTGATTTTCAGTTATTACTGATATAAATACTTAATATATTTTAGTTCTCAATTGTGAATATGCTTGATTATTTTAATTGATTTTGTTTATCTCAGTCTTTTTGAAATCACAAAAACAAGTATATATTTGAGTTCAAATTTTGTCTGTATAATCAATGATAAATCAACTAATTGATTATTATTTTTAGATTAAAATTCATTCACTCTCTCTTCATAGCTAACGATAAATATACTTAACAAATAATGTTGTTATTTAAATTATGAATGATATATATATAATGTTGTTATTTAAATTATGAATGATATATATATATATATATATATATATATATGGGGTTTGCTAACTTGCATATACCTGTTTTTCAGTTGGTACATTTTAGCAATGTGTACCGAGTTTCAGTAGACAAAAATACCTTTATATATAATAAATTCTAAGTTTTAAGGTTAAGGGTATTTTAATAATTTTCATTCTCAAAATTAAAAAAAAGAAAGAAACCCTCAAATCCTTACCCACCTCTCTCATCCCTCTCAACCCTTTCTCTTTCATCTCTTTCACTCCAACCTTTTATTTGTCATCCCTACTCTAGCTCCAATTGAAAAAAAATCAGAAACACTTGCCTTGTTTTAATAATTTTCATTCTCAAAACTAAAAAAAGAAAACCCCAAACCCTTACTCACCTCCTTCATTCCTCTCACCCCTTTCTCCTTCATCTCTCTCACTCAAACATTTTCTCTATCATCTCTGCACTAGCCCCAACTAAAAAAACACTCATTATTAAAGGATTTACTTTTGTA
>NC_028357.1:34927825-34929783 GCF_000741045.1 Vigna radiata var. radiata
TGAAAAACAGGCGTACGCAAGTTAGCAAACCCCTATATATATATATATATATATATATATATATATATATATATATATATATATATATATATATAATTTAATTTTTAATCGGTATTACATACTTTTATACAATTTTATATAATAATACACAATGTTCAATAATTTCATAGTTGAATATAATATTATAATATGATAATTTTAAACATTATTTATTTATATAACTGTGCAAAAAATACATAATTTTATAACTATATATTATTTTTATAATCTGAAAATTTTATATACTTTTTAGTTTATGTAAGTTTTATTATTTCCTACATTAATGATTATATTAATTTGATTATTCATTTTAAAACTCTACATTGTATTATTTTATTTGTTTGAGTTTCCATTTTACAATCGTGTAGCATGTATCAAAGCTGTGCATGTTAATTTTGAAGATAAGAAAGCACATAACATAAGCAATGAATAGGAGAAGCGAAAAAGAGCCCATAGCTTCGTGTAACACAATAGGTATTTCTCAATTATTTAGTTTCCTTTAGAGTTGGGAATTGACCAGCATTCAATTTTGACGTTAATTTCTATCCTTTTACATCACAACTAATGAAACCACTTGCATCTCCATTAATCTTTTCTTAAAGAAGATTGATTACCAACCTTTTTCAGCCAATGATTTTATTAACAATATTAAATAATTTTTTTCATGACTTTTAATATGCTAGTTGAAATCTCATTTTTTTTTAATGTTAGCTTCTATGTGTATATAAATTGACATTTCATATTACATGATTTATTTTGATATTATATTATTTAAAATGTTTATTTTGTTATTTAGATATTAAACCAAAATGTAAATATAGTTATTTCGAAGATGAAAATACTGATGTTTAAAAGTATATTGATGACGAAATTAGATGATATTTCTCTAACTTTATTAGTATTATATTCATATTGAGAAAGACAATTAATTGTAAAAGTCAAAAGATGTTTTTATATAGAGTTTTAGTAAGTGATCATACTTACGTATATATAATTTATTTTGTCATGTTTTATGGATCAATATATATGTTATCTGTTAGTTATATAACTATACCATCGAGAGAAATGAATAAGTGAGTGGTAATAAGTACAAGATTTTATATTTTACTCAATGGATATGTCTTCATAAATGAAGTAAGATGTCTAATTGTATATTAATAAATTAGGAGGACTTTGTTTGTGATATCCTTAAGATAATTGATGGTTTTAAATATGATGTGTGAATTCAGAAAAAATGAGTTGTCTGTTGTGATTTATACAACTATTACAATCTTATATTATTCACAAGTAATATAAGTAAAAAGACATAAACAATGTTGAAGGTTGAATAATAAGTAGTTGCTCATTAAGTATATAAATTTGATATTTTATAGATGATCCTAGTTGATGAAAAAAATAATTATATTTTAAAAGTTTAATTTGAATTTTTTATAAAGGAATCTATCTCATATATTTATGTTTGTTTATGTTTTTATCAATTATGTAATAAGATAATTTTGGTAAATTAGGTTGTTAAGATCTATATTAAGATAATTATAGATATAATTAACTATACTGTCTTATTTTTAGTTTGCTTGCCTAAATCACAATAAGGAAAATGATACAATGGAAGTGACAAGTGATTGTAATGGATATTTAGTGGTACATGGGAATGAGGGTTGTTCAAAAATAACTGAACTGTACTGTACTGCAGTTAACTGTACTATATTATACTAAAACTATCTGATCCAGTTCTAGTAACAGTTCAGTATACTATTTTATGGTTCAGTTTTTTAAAACTGAACTTATAACAGTTACAGTTCAGTTAACTGTGAGAACTGTATCTACTCTTACATCTTCTCTAGTTCCAGTCTCGTCTTGTCAAAAAAACTTTATTTAATAATAAAATATTAATAAAAACAATTGTTCACATAAAAAAA
>NC_028357.1:34932797-34934979 GCF_000741045.1 Vigna radiata var. radiata
AATATAATGTTAAAAATTATAGATATTATATGTTAAAAAACAATATACATGCATATAAACATTTTTCTAGAAATTTAGAACAAAATTTTACCATTTATTAAGTAATTTGAAAAGAAAAAAATATATTCAATAACAAAAATAAGATTGAATCAAACTTATTTATGAAAATATATCTATCTAACTTCAAATTTAAGTCATGTAAATGCTCTATTATTGAGTCATATAGATGCTCCATTATCGTAGAGAGAGAAAGAGAAAGATTGTTAAGGATAGTGGGGAAGTGTAGGGTATTTTTGGAATAAAAGAAAATAGTGGAGAGGTGTAGAATATTTTTGAAATAAATTAAATTATTGGGGAGGTACAGGTCCTATTTGGGGAGGTGTAGGGAGCAACACCCTATCTCTTATATCTCATCTTATTATATCTTAATCATCAAATTAATTTTTAATTTATTACTGGATAAAAAAAATCACAGATATTCAAATATATAAAATTTGAATTGGACTTAATTTAAATCCTTTCATTTTTTTAATTGTGCCGGTTGAATAAGTCAATTCAATTTTATTAATTTTTCATTTTTTATTTATATAAGATATTTAAATTATCATGAAATAAAAAATTATTTAAATATTAAATAATTGTGAATAATTAAAAAAAAAAACATATTAATATCGATAAGCTATTTTAATATATTTTAATTATGTTGGTAAAAAAATAAACACGATTAACTTTAATTGGAAAGAAACTTTTCCCAATATTTATCAAATAAACAATATAGAGATTATGTCATCTAAGCCTCGACTAAGACAATCCAACCACGTCTCAATCAAAATCAAGCTGATAAAATAATATGGAAAGATATATAAATTTAAAGGTAAAATTATTTTCCTTTTTATATAAAACTTAAAAATTTAAGATTTTAAGTAATCAAATTATGCACATCAACAGTTTTAGGAATTAATTAGACATTATTTTTTTTTATAACAATACATAATTGATTGTTGCATTTTTTAAACCTTAATAACTAAATCATACTTTTATTATTTCGAAAAAAACCTACCTTATTCTTATTTATGTATTCAGAATCCGGAATATCATTTCCCCAAAATTTATTCCAGTAAGCAAATACCATGGTATTTTTGAGAGATGTATAGTCTCAATCTTTAAATTAAAGTAAAATATTTAACAAATATTAAAATGAATGGACTTTTTATTTTAAAAAATGTACTACTCTCAATAAAATGGAGACCTGCATGGAAGGAGATTGTTTGCTTTTATTCATTAGTGCTAAATTACACAAATGAAAAAGAGAAAGACAATGAATTTATTATCCCCTATCCATGAAGAGAAAGTATGAAATTTTTTAACTAATTAGCAATTTGAATTTGTGGAAAAATCAATGCAATAATCCAATTCAATAAACTACTCTATTTCATAGGAATCTTAGAATTTATTATTCTTACAAAAGATATTATTAGAAGGGTTAAAACTTATTTGGATTCATTGTAAAAAAAATCTCTTGATGAATATTTTTCTTTTTCTCACTTCTTTTGATGACTTTCTTATTAATATAGAATATCTTCAATATGATGTTTTCTTCTGTTAAGATCACTTGCCTTTCATTGGTCAGGAACCAAACTTTTTTTCACTCTTCTCATAAGAAATTGTAAAGTAACTTCTAAAAACTATTTTAAAATATTTATTAAAATATCATACTAAGAAGAGAGAAAATTGATTTTGGTAACTATAAAATAATTATGATAGCTTTAATATATTTATAATTTAATAATCATCACATTACAAAAATTTACATTAAAATTATTTTATAAATTACAATATTAGATCAAAATATTCTAACAAGGCGTTATCTATAACCTTGTTGCAATAAATGTTATTACTTATTATAGAAAAATAATAACTCGTGTAGAGCTTTACTTTTTATTGCATATAACCAATATTTTATTATATGCCCAACAAAAAAAGTATTTTATTACGTTATTTTAATGTTAGAATGATATTTTTAATATAAAAACGTGTATTAATAATTATTCTTTTTACAAAATATTATCATTATATTAATGTGCATGAATTTGTATCATTCATCTTCAACTAGAGCCCAGAGCAGAACAACTTATTCGATTATTATTTGCATAACTATATATATATATATATATATATATAT
>NC_028357.1:34935069-34944822 GCF_000741045.1 Vigna radiata var. radiata
TATATATATATATATATATATTATTTCGTATTATGTAATATTTATAACATTTTACTTATATAGATTATATTAATTATATAGTTCTTGTTTTAGGATTTTAGTGTGATATAGTTCCAAGTGTTAACGAGTAAACCAAATTAATTAGATATTGATTTTTTTTTCTATTGAGCTAGCAAGTTAATATATTTTTAATCTAGATTAAAGTGTTTTGATGTTTACGAGTCCACTGTTACCATGATTTTGATAAATAATTTACTAATGTTAACACGGATGAATAATATTTTAGTTTGAAATACTTACTTTTCTTTTTAAAAAAACACTTATACTCGATTATTTTAATCTTATAAAAAACATGAATTAACATAATATGTTAAAAAATTATTTTTAATAAAAATATTAATATAATATTTATAAAAAAATAAATTTAGTTTCACATTGAAAAGAGATAATATTCTATTTTAAAAAAAAATTAAAATTAAATTGAATAAAAAAGACATATATAATGATTAAATTGAAATTTAGAAAATAACACTTAACAATAACATGTGGTATTGTTATTTCACATGATATATTAGTGTCACATGTTACCTATGCACCTCCTACTTGTGTTAGTGTTTCCGTGTCAATTTTTAGTCTTTGGAAGTAGGGTAATGTTTATCTTTTAATGTCTAAAAATTAAATCACTTCTCTCGATTCCTTATTCAGGAAAACGTGTTATGCAATCCAACACAATTTTGTAAATAAGAAAAAAATGTATCTGAAAATAGAGAGTTGTTAAATAGTGCAAGAATATATTCATAATTCGATATAAAATATCAAATAAAGCAACTAAGTCATTAATTAAATAAAAATATCAATATATTTGAAATATTGTTGATATATCAATATATTAAAAGTATTATTTATATATCAATATGCTTAATGAAGAAGGAGATATTGCGGAGTTTTATATAAAGAAGATATATACGAAACGACCAATAATGGAACTCAGAGAGAAGTGTAAAAGTTTTAGGAAAATGTTATATGAACACACTTTAATTTTCTTATACCTTTAATGCACCTAATAAAATAATAATATTTTTTAAGTTGAGTAATTATAAATTATTTTATATTTTAAATAAAAGTGTGACTTCATGTTGGATGGATGTTGAGTAGAAAATAGAGTATTTTGAGTATCATAAGTTTATTATGTTGAATAGCAAATGTTATGTTGGTAATTTCTCCAACCTCTGTTCCTATAGAAGAAGTAGACTTCCTTTTGTACAAGTTAAGTGGAACATGCCAACTCCTTCCTTGTTTGGAAAATGAAATCAATTAAAAAGGACTTTAAAGATGCATGCACTTCACAGTGCAACTCGCAATCGAAAGGAAAATGATATTTTGACACCAATTTTTAACATTATTTTGACACTGTACACGTGTCAAAACATGATTAGACAATTTCAAATTAAGAAAAAGCTGAGATAAGAACATATTTGTAAGAAAAAAACCAAAGTTTTTTTTTTTTTAATTTGAAATTGTCCAACCATATTTTGACACGTATACAATATCAAAATGGTGTCAAAAAA
This sequence comes from Vigna radiata var. radiata, assembly GCF_000741045.1. Taxonomy (NCBI): domain Eukaryota; kingdom Viridiplantae; phylum Streptophyta; class Magnoliopsida; order Fabales; family Fabaceae; genus Vigna; species Vigna radiata. The sequence continues at coordinate 34,936,638 of NC_028357.1, forward strand.
TTGATGTCAAAATACCATTTCCCAATCGAAAACCCTCATTTTAGTTTCAAGATAAAAATTGTAATATTTGTCGAATATTAAAATGAACCTCAGAGTGAGGACTGACCTCTTATTAATTTGTTGTCAAGATAAAAAAATGTTAATTCAATTTTAATCAACCAAAATTATTAATAATTAATAATTAATTACATATTTTAGAATTTCTAATTCAGGATCCAATTCAGTTTTACAAAACTATTATTAAGGTCAGAGTTAATCTTGTAAATTATAGTTTTAGTGTTACATTATTACTGGAGTGACGTGTCCAACAATATACAGAATAATTACTTTTTTGAGAATTTTGGTCGCACGACAACATGAAAATTTATACTGATTGGGAATGAAAATAAAAAGGTTGATTGTGAAACTGGCCATCCACGAACCTCTGCTGTGTATGACCTAGATTTAGGCTGTCTTATAATGTTACAGCAGATGTTGGAAGAAGTGAACGTGATGCACAGATAATAGTCTATAAGCTACTATTTGACTCACAATTTGGATTACGGCATGCCAATCAGATGCTGTGATACTTTTTCTTTTCTTTTTGGTAATAACTAAAATCTTCAACAAAAACACTTCTTTTAAATGTGTCAGTTAAATTACAGCATTTTGCCATAGGCGTGATTTGTTTTTAAGAATACCAGAAGATTACATTCCACATTTTAGTCCCTATATTTTGGGTATTTTGGGATGATTATTTTGGTTTTAGTCCATTTTCAAACTATGATACAATTTAGTCCTTCAACTTTAGAAAACTCTGGTTTTAGTCTTTTTTACCAATTTTTTTTAATTTTATTTATTGTTTCAAGCACGTTTATTAGTTAACATTGAAGCAAAAATATGTGTCAAACAGTGTAAACAATCTAAATGCTATAATGAAACGTGTTTGAAAGAACAAATAAAGTTAAAAAAAATTTGTAAAAAAGACTAAAACCAGAGTTTTCTAAAGTTGAAGGACTAAATTGTACCATAGTTTGAAAATGGACTAAAACCAAAATCACTCCAAAATATAGATACTAAAAACATATTTAACCCTTTTACTAAACAATTTAGATTTAGTTAAATATGTCATTGGTGTTGTTTTCCTTGGAATTTGTTTGTCAGTTTAGTTCTTAGGGACACCAATTTAAGATTTCCTATTATAGTAATATTTATAAACCAATTCAAATACGATGCAATCCGGATAATTTTGGTGGGAGAGGGGAGAGTATAACATGAGATATTCAACCATTCATTTTGTCAACATTTTTGTACAAAAGTCTCACACCAATATATATATATATATATAAGTTTTTACTTAGTTTTATAATTTAAACTAATGTTAAAATAGAAAGATAACACATGTGATGAATATTCTCGTCTTATTATTTGAAATATATTTTACTTTTATTTTATTCTAAAATATTTATATTCTATCCAGTGTTATATATGTCTCATTTATCTATATAAAGAAGAATACAAAATGTATCATATAATTATCAATAACAATACAATACTTAAATAACTAAATCCTTTAAATATTTTTAATTAAGTTCGTATTATTATTTTTTAACTTCACAACGTAGAGACAGAGAAGTAAAATAAAATGATAAGATAAAATTAGTGATTTGTTTTTAAATAACGAAAAAACATATAAAAATTTGAGACTTAATTAACGAAAAAAATAAATAACATATACTCAATAGAAAAATATGAAAAAACTGCATATTCGTTGTAAAGAAAATAATTAAAATTCAATGAAAAATATTAAAATTTATAAGATACTTAAAACGTAATTATAATCAATATATAAACTTTATAATATTAATATATAATAAAAACGTCTATTGCAAATTATTATTACATGCATGATGAAAACTCAATTATGGCAACTATAATAACTAGTACAACTTTAAATCTATTTATAAGTTTGAGAGACGTATTCCTATATCTTACATTCTATAAGAACATATAGTTAATCACATGTGGTCCACTAATAATAATTATGCTTTAAATTTATAGTAAGAAACCCTTAACTTGGTGATAGCTTATAATATTCATGGAAGGTTGTTTATTTGAATGTAAAAGAAATCATTCTAAAAACATGAAATATTACCAAAATCTAAGTTCACTAACATCTTATAGATCTTTTATGCACTTTTCTAAATCATACAATTTAATATACAAAAGTTTTTTTTATACTAGTTAAAAAGTTTTATTTTACCACTTTGGTATATTAATATATAAAACTTTTTTTTTACTAATTTGGTAATCAGTATATCAGTTTGATAATGGACATAGAAGTACATTATAGAAAGTATTGATTTCTTATACCAGTTTCAGAATTGGTATAGAAAATGTTATTTTTTTGTATTAGTTAAATGTATAACTGATATAGAAAAGTTCGTCTAAATAATCATAAAATTCTAAAAGTTTATCTTTTCCTGATTAAATCAATCTCATCATAACCTAAACCTTTTGTAACAGTGCTATATTACAAATTTAAGTATGAAAGCAAGGAAATGAATAAAACAGTAATAACTAGAGGTGAGCCACCAAAATTTCGGATTGAATTAATGAGCTAGGCCATATTTATTGAGCTCGACAAAGATGATGTTAAGCTTGGCAAGACGCCATTGAGCTTTGCCAAATGTTATTAAGCTCGACAAGATATTGTTGGTCCAAGTTCGTTGTCTTCATCCATTTACACCTATGTTAATCATCTTTCTATACACACTAAAATGTTCAAATTTAAGCCCTTAAAATGAAGACTACACATCTCCAAACAAGAATAACATACAAAACCAGGATCTCTCCACCAAATTTAATGCTCTTGAAACCAAATATTCCAATTTAGTGGACAAATTATTAGCAACAAGTTCATCAGATCCAAGTAGGTAGGATAGTTTTGGTGGCACACAAAGAATATCCAACAACACCAACAAAAGGTTGGTATTAGGTTATGGTCACCAGTAAACACTTTTATCTAGTTGTTAAGAGTCTGATAAGACAAGTATCACAAAGAAAAACGAAATGAACATCTACACACAACCATTCTTTTAAAACTTAAGACTAATATTAATTCTACTAGCACTAATGCATGAAAGGGTTTTGACATGGATTATTTTTTATATTAGGTTTCAATTCTATAATTGAAACATATTCACATGAGATAAAAAAAAGGTGACTTTTTGGCTTTCGTTATAAACTGAAGCGTAAAGGTTCCTATTATGCTTCAGTTCCCTCAAAATTGAAGCATGAAACTGTAAATAAATAATAAAAAATTTTAAGAAAATGTGGATTTGGCCTTGGTTCTTATGATAATCGAGAAAAAAAAATTAAGACATTTGACTTTGGTTCTTAAAAGAGTTTCCCTCAAAAACTAAATAATATTTTAAATAAAAAAGGATATCAGTCTTCAATTCTTAGAAGAATGAAGGCAAAATAGGGTAATTGGTCTTAGTTTTTAGAAAAACCATGGCCAAATACCCCTAGAATTAAGATTTTTTTTTAAACATGTAAAAAATATCACAAAAACAACACATTATATTTATCACACCCAAAATAAGTCAGAATCTAAGTACAAAAATATGTTATTCTTACAACAAGTAAGTGTGCTAAATACTAATACAACATATATCAAACATAAAGAAAACATAATTTTATACAAAATATGAGCACAAAATAGTTGAAACTAAAAGCCTAAAAATCTTCAGATTACCAAGTGACAAATTGTATCTAGTGTGAAGAACTTGAACAAAAAGTAATTGCATTAGCTTTTTAAATAAAAAAAGTCCTTGTTCAAACCTCTCTCTCGATTTTGAAATAGAAGCAAAGTGGAGGTTACGAAGTTGGGAACATAAAAGGGAAGGAAAAAGATGAGAATGAAGGAGCAGAAGAGTTGTAGCACTAATGAAGTGAGAACATGGTGAACGATGAAAACAATGAAATAAGATAGAAAACACTGACACCTTCATAAAAATTTATGTTAAAACAATACTAGTGAACACCTTATCCTTTGAATACAATAAAACCAAAGCCAAATCCTCTTGCTCAAATAAAATAATTGAAAAAGGAAATTTTTTTGAAAAATATTAAAAAATTTCATGCAACTTTTGGTCTCAATTCTTTAACAATCGAAGCAGAAACGAATATCTGACTTCAGTTATTTAAGAACCTATGTCAAATGTTTTAAAAAAACACAAATTTTGAAAATTTTTGTGCATCTTCTAGTGTCTTTTCTTTAACAATTGAAACAGAAAAAGATGTAATGATTTTGGTTTTTACAAAAACCAAAGTTACTTAGAATATTTGACATCGGTTCTTATAAGAATTGAAACTAAATATCCTTAAAATTTTGAAAATTTTTATACACTTTTCAATCTCAATTTTTGGTGAATCGAAAGAGAAAATATAATTTCGATTAACCGAAACCAAATATCCTTCCTCAAATAAAATAAATAAAATAAATAGTAAGAATTTTGAAAATTTTGCCATTTTAACCTTAGTTCTTTAATAATTGAAATGAAAAGAAATATATGACTTCGACAAGACTTATAAATTTATAAAATTTCAAATTATCATCATATTTTTATATATTTCATTTTCTTTAAAGTTGAAATATATCAAAGAAATTAACAAGACAAATCTAAACCAGTGTAATAATAACAATAATAACAGTAGTTAAAAAAAATCTTGTTGTGAAGATAAATGAACAATAAACACTTCTTTTTACTATTTAGCTATAGTTATAGTTATTTGAACCTTCATAAACAAGATGAATAAGAAAATATATTTTGTATTTTTTAGTTGTTATCCTTATACAGTTGACATGATGATATTATATGTCCCGAAGTTTTGAGTTGGAATATAAACTTATCCTATATTATAAAATAGTAAATGATGATGAGTTATAACGATAGAGATAATGGTATTTTTACGCTACCTTTTACTATATCTTGTCTTTCAAAAATATAAAATATCACTTTTGATACGACTATTTTAGTCTTAGAAAAGATTGTGAAAAGATAGTAAGATTCTGTTTAACTTTTTTTCGTAATGAGAGTAAGATTTTGGCATAGGCGTATGAATTGGGCGTGATGGATGGGGGCAGAATCTTTTCCTGAGTTTGTGAACTAAGAAGAAACTGAAGAGTGGGACAGCCTACGCCTCTTTCATTGCAGTTTCCATGAAACAACATGGTCAAGAGTCAGGTATTGCGACTCCCGCCTCCTCTGCTCCCTTATTTATTAGCGGTGGGCCAACGCGCTTCTCTTCTTAATCTTTCCCACACAAAACAAAACTTAACTCTCTTTCCTTTTCCAATTATTTCTAACTCTTTTATTATTTCAATTTCTATTATACTTCTTTAGCGTATTAACTGAAATCATATTTTTTAACGAGAGTGAAAACGTTAGGAGCAGTGTGACTGTGTTGTGCCCCTCTTCAGCAGACTCATGGGATCCACTTGCAGTGCCGTGTACCCATCAGAATCTGTGAGCACATCAACGTTTCTAACGATACTGTCAATGATTTAGTAGTATGGCCCCACTCACACTCAATTTTCTTTAAAGCTATCTATTTAAACGCATCCTTTCTCTTCTTTTCTACCATCTTCATCACACTCTCCATACCACAAACCACATTACATGCCATAACATACCATACCTACTTTTTCCCTTTCTAAATTTCCAAACATGAAGAACACAAACACTACTGTCACTGCTTCATCAAAACTTGACCGCAAAACCATTGAAAGGAACCGCAGAATCCACATGAAAGCTCTCTGCTTCAAGCTTGTTTCAATTATCCCTTCCAAGTACCTCAAACCCACCAAGGTTCGTAACATTCTAACATAACTCACTCACCCCCTCTCTATCTTTGCAAATTAAGGTTTGAGCTATCATATTAATTGAATCAATGAATGTTTCAGGACATGCTTTCCCAGCAGGACCAGCTCGATCTTGCAGCCACGTATATAAAGCATCTGAGAGAAAGAATAGAGAAACTGAAGGGGGAGAAGGAGCAAGCCATGAAAATAATGAGACCAACCCAAACCAATAATAACGGGATTTTCAATATTGACTCTGAGTTGCCTCTCCTTGAGATAAAGGAGTTGGGTTCGGGCATTGAAGTGATGTTGATAAGTGGGGTGAATAAGAACTTCATGCTCTATGAAGTAATTAGTGTCCTTGAGGAAGAGGGTGTTGAAGTTGTCGCTGCCAACTTCTCTACTGTTGATGATAAGATCTTTTACACAGTTCATGCTCAGGTACAATCAACATTTATGCTTATCTTATATACTATTTCTCTTAATAAAGTACGTCTCAAGTTGTTCTCGGCTCCCATTCTGGTCCAGTTTTTGTTAGGGTACAAAACACCGCAATTTATTCTCATTCTGATATACCATATTTTTTTTTTTTTCATTTCAGGTTAAAATCTCAAGAGTTGGCGTTGAGCCAACGAGGGTATATCAAAAGCTTCAGGAATTGATTACACCACTAGAAAGCTGGTAGTACATATCGTGATGCAAGGAAAAATTATTAAAGTCCATTATCAGTGGCCAATGAGAACATGACATTATGCAATGGGAGTGGTTATATATGCACATCAATAGCACCTTAATTAGTGAAGCGATATCTCAAGTGTTATAGTGGATTAGGTTACATATGTTTTAGGAAAATTCATCACTTCACGTGTTAAGATAATGTGTTACTACTTTCATGTGTTCAGCAGTTCTTCTCATGTTCAGATGTTACCACTAATTTCATGTGTTTGATTGGTTTAATCTTGAACTTTAAATGATTTATATTACTCTCCAATGGTCTAGCTTTATTTATATCAAATTAGTTGATTAACAGCCATTTATTTCCCACCAAACATAATGCATCCTTAAATTTAATTATATTGTACTTGAAATAATGTAGGGTTGGAGTTGATATAAACTTATAGACTGACCCTTTACCATCCTCCAGCATTCAGTTTGTTGCCTATTGATTATGGCCTTGCATTTCAATCTTTCAGAAGAAAGTTATTTTTGTATTGTATTCAAATAACTCATTTTCACATCTTGAACCTATTATTCTTATTGATAATAATTATCATACTTAATATTTTGTAATAGTTTTGCATTTTTGTTTTGTCTTCCATTATAATATTTCACTAATCATCATCTTAATGATATCTTGTGTGCCAGTGTAGATCTCCCACCATTCCGACGACAATGATATAGAGTCCATATTTCTATAATATATAAACATAATATATATATATATATATATATATATAATCTTAGCCTTCGCTTTTCCCGACATGAAAATTGTAGGCAAATGAAAATGGAAAATGGAAAATGGAAAATGAGGACCATTTTTTTTTCCACACAGAATTTTAGAGGCATATATCACATTCCTGGTTACGCCTCTGGTCCTGACAGAGAAAATGATATGACATGTCAATATTAATTAGGCAAGAAGTTTTATTTAACTTGGCTGTCAAGCATATGATATTTTAAGTATATGATATTTTAATAATTTTTTTTAATAATTTTTTTATAACACAGAATACATGTTATTATTTTGCTGATCGATTCAAAATTATTTTTAAAAAATAATTAAAGCGAATCAATCACCAGTTATTATTATGTATGTATTGTGAAAAAATTATAAAAAAGTGTCGTTAAAAGGAAGAATTAATTTCTCCTCAAACTTAAATATGCCCTTTATTTAAATTGTATTTAAAACCAATAAACAAAAAAATCAGTTTCTCAATCACGTCCTTGGGTTGTAACTTGCATCCTTCGTTGCTTATGCCTTCTACTGCCATGCATGGTTGACCTTGCTGACACTGGATTTATATTAGATAAAAAAACAATTAAAAACATACCATACTAATTAATTAAGGTTTACAGTTTTACCATAAGCATCGTGCACCTTGAAGCTTTGTCTGCGTTATATACACAAAATATGAGCAGCCATGGCTTACTTTTACAATCTCGAACAACCAAACATAGTCATTAAATTCATTCATTGACCTAGTAAAGATAATACATACAGTTTTTATCAAAGGACACTGTGGCAGAACCACACTGTTTTTAATTCAAAGCATTCATAAAAGTTCCTTTACATTTTTCTTTCAAAAGTTCTTCTTATATATATATATATATATATAT
>NC_028357.1:34945207-35006677 GCF_000741045.1 Vigna radiata var. radiata
TATATATATATATATATATATATATATATATATATATATATATATATATATATATATATATATATATTAAATATGAATAAATATAAAATTATTATCGCGTAATATCACTCTTGAGAATGCTGTTAGCAATATCTATGATTATGACTTGTTTATTATTGATTTCCGAAAATTTTAAGGTTATTATAAATTCTAGTGATGGATTGTGAATATTAAAAATGTGTTCATTTATGTTAAACTAAATAAATAATTTTATTCTATTCGATTATTGGTGTTGCTATTTATTTTACCAGTCTTTTTCTTGTTTTTCTATATTCACATTTGAAATAGGTTGAAAATATGTTTCTCTATATTGAATAATATTAATTTGAACTGAAAATAATGTTTCAACTAATGAGAATTTGCCTAAAAGAACAGTGAATGTGTATAGAGTTGACAGTGACATTTTAATAATCGAATGTTAATAACCGCCCTTATCTTATCTTTCTTGACTCTAACCACATAAAGAAAATAAAAGAATTCTAAGGCTGCAGCTTTTGGACTAAATGCACTTTCATGAAAAATATTACTCCGTCTTCTTTGGCTCGTTAGAAATCAGGACCTTTTCATTATTTCTTTTATTTAATAAAAAAATCGTATCAATTATTAAGAAATATTAACTAATTTTGAAGTTTTAAAAATTGATCTTGTATTGGTTTTGAAGTTAGATTTAATGTCATCTATTATTGAGGTTATTCATTACATAATCATAATTTTTTATTTTTTCTCTACAAAAGGGTAGATATTGGTATGCTTTTTTATATAAAGCTTCCTTATCCTTTAATTAAAAAAATGATTATTTTTCCCATAATTAAATTCCCTCCGTTTCTTTTAAATATTCACTCTTTTTATGCGAAAATATTTGAAATATTTTGTTTCAATTTGTTTGTTGTGAAAAAAATTAAAGTAACAGTAACTTTTTTTTAATTGCAGTCTTATGTGCTTTTGAAAAAAAAAATACATAATTTATACCATAGTGTGAAATTAGAGAAAGAGATAAAATATATATATATATATATATATATATATATATATTATTTGTATAAAAAATAATAGGTATGACCTGTAAAATACTTATAGCAAAAGTTGAAAAATCTATCTTGTATAAGAAAATATAATTGACCATGTAGAATTTTATTGGTTTTTTATTTTGTTTTTTGTGTGTGAATCACAGGGTTACTATATTCAGGGAAGATATTTAGAATTACAAAATGATGATAGAGAACACTAGCATATGAACAAACACATATAACAAGACATAACATGAGACATATAATCAAATAATGTGGCACAAGTATCTAAGATTTGACCATAATTAACTAATACTTTAGACACTTGATCTGCCTCTTGCAACATAAGTAAATTCAACTATGCATTGCTTTTGTCATATCCACAACAAAAAGTTTCTTTCTTTTTTTGCCTGAAGTGAACATTAAACTTACTCACGTAATCAATTTAATATAAAATTTGTGCATATAGATAAAATATATATTTGTAATCAAAGGGACATATATTCTATATCCCCCTTTTCTTTTGGTTTTTGTCAAAAGTAGGAAGATTGTGTAATTAAATATGAAAAATGAATGATGATGCACGTGTTAATATGCGACTTTATTTTAAAACACGTGGTAATAGTAAAAATAATGATTTGGGGTCGGGTTGAATGATCATGTTCCATGTATCATATTGTTGCTAAAAGGGCACGAGGTAAAATGAAATGGTTTGGTAGTAGTCAAGTCAAAGTAGTCCTTTTGGTGTTTTTTCTTCAGCGAAGCATTAGTATTTCAGCATTGTTGAATGAATGGTTTAGAATTATATTGATTAGTATATCCCAAGAAGCTTCGGAGAAACTCACCACTCATCATAACGCCGTTCCTTAGTACTTCAGCTCACTTCCAGTTTCACACACACATAGCTAGGGATGGCAAAAAAATCTGCAGGTACGGGTATCCGCGGGTAAAACTCGCGGCGGGTAGTTACTATCCGCGGATATTTACTACCTGCGGGTAACGGGTAGCGGGTATTAAAATATCCGCTTCTAAACGGGTAGGGTACGGATAGTATACTATCCGACCCGCGGGTACCCGCTACCCGCAAAAAATAAATAAAAAATTAATTCATATATTTTTTAATTAAATTTAATTAAAAATAAAATAAAATTATATTTTATTAGATTAAAATTAATTAAATTAAATTTTAATTTATATTTAACTTAATTTATATTATATTATATATATATTTTTGTTATTTTATTTAAATTTTATTTTAAAAAATATAAAACATATTTTTTTTTATTTTTTGCAAATATCCGCAGGTACCCGCGGGTACCCGCAGATTTTTAAAATACCCGCAGATATTTTTTAAGCGGGTACCCGGCGGGTCGGGTAGCGGGTAGACACTACCCGTGCCCGACCCGACCCGTTGTCATCCCTACACACAGCTCTAAAACAAAGTGTTTATTTTAGAATTCGATCTATTAGAATATGTTTCTGATATCATATTAGAATGTGAATTTTTAAACCTAATCTAATTCCGCAAAACTGACTTGTAAGGTAAAGTTTACACCTCATTTATATATTATAAATTGATCTTATTTTTAATCGATGTGAGACTTCCAATACGATCTTATATGACAATTATTTAATATATTATTAAGAATATATGAATTTATAAGGTCACTTAGTGATAAAATTAGAAAGATGAGTAAGAAAGATTATGTATTCAACTCTTCACATAACAGTGAAGAATGTTATGTGTTTAACTCTCTTATTAACAAATTATTAATCATTAACATTTATTCACACTTACTTTTTACTAAAAATTTTTATTGGTTCACATTTTTTGGATTTTAATGAAACTTGTTCAAAGGTATAAACTTTTTGTCATACGTGAGAAAAATATACAATAGATCCTTATGTAAACCAGTTTTCAATGGAAAATTGTGTTAGTCAAACTTTTACTGGTATTCCAAGAAAAAAGACAATAAAACAAATTTTTCTTTCAAGTCATTAAAAATACAGATTAATTTTAAGATGAGGAAAAAGACTTATCTCAATTATGATAAACATAAAAACATACAGTTGAGTTTCCTGTGAGTAAAAAATATTTTAGTAAAATTATTTGAATATTTATTACTTTTTTTTCCTGAATGACTTATTTATTATTGTTATATATTAATTAACCCATGTAAAAAAACATTAATTGTCAATATTTTGGAATTAAAGGAAATCAATTTTAAATTTATGATTTTTTTTTGGAACAAATTGTTGCACACTCACTATTGGTAATTTCTTAATTCAATATATATGTGGCTTAACTCTAAAAAAAATTCTAATAATTTCTTATTTTGATTATCAATTTTTATAAAGTCAATTTACTATTTACTTTATTTTTTTTTAATAAATTTAATATAGACACATAGTAGTGGCACCAAATATGGGTTCTACTCTCCACATTTTTATATTTATCAAGTAATAGTATACTCACATTCAACCCTGTCTCTTTATTTTCTTTTTTATGCTAATAAATATTTGAATATTTAAGAGACCATTTGAAGAAAATTGCATAAAATGAAAATAATTAATTACAAATAACTAAAGTTAATTTATAAATACATTTTTTATCTTTTATATTTAAATCAATTTTGGATGGTGATCAGAAAGAAAAATTAATAACAATAAGTTATTATATTGTATTAAATAAAATATTTTTAGAAAATTATGTTAATAAAATTAAACACGTGTAAAAAGGTTAGAGAAAAAAAGTTAAATCATCACAACTTACGATTTTTTTTTTAGAAATGAGAAACAACGATAATTATATCTAACAAATTCAAACAATTATGAGGTAGCTGTTATAAAATCGTAAACAAATAAAGTTGATTCTATTATAAATTACAAAAAAAAAATAAGTAAAAATATTTAAAAACAAGTGAAAATAATAAAATGTTTATCTAAAAGCAATTTGTTCTTTTTTTATGAAATTGAGGATTACATTTTCTAAGATGCAATATACAATTTGATCAAAACTATACGAAGTAAAAAAATGTATAATAAAGTTATGAGTGGAAAAACATCTTTAAAATCTAAGTGAAATTAATATATATAAAAGAAATTGAATCTTTGAAAGAGAGGGAAAAAATTTATAATCAAATAGAGGTTGTTAAAACAAAATGAAACTTGTAACATCTCAATAAATATAGAACCAAAGCTATCATTTATTTTAAGAGTTAACATAAATAATAAAGGTAAACAGTGGTGAATAAGCACTAAGGTAGAAGAACATATGAAATATAATATAGAATTTAAACTTTTAACAAGAGTAGAATGTACAACGAGAGACCCAACAGTTCACATAATAATACTGATCGGTCTAATACAAAAGGTATACCGAAGGGTCCTACAAAAACATAAGACAGACCGAACGGTTATATACATAAGGTGGTAACTAAAAATCTAAACTAAGGATCGGACGGTCCTGCATTATCTTCAAGCACACTATGATCGGGCTGGGCGATCTGCAAAACGTCCTCCAAAGTATCTTCAATAACACCTTCTGCTCACACCCAAAGGATGGTCATCGCAGTGAAGAGAACAAACGGAACGACTAGATACCGAACGGTCATATAGACAATGACAGAAAAGATAAGGGTAAGCTTACGTAAATTTAATTAATTATCCAAGCATACATATAAACATAAAGACCGAATAATATAAGCAGCATCACATTCATACAACCATCACACATACATAGCTATGTAACCTGAACATTAAAACTATCATAACCGACCACTTAGACACTGTCCAGACTGTATGAACCATGTAGCTCGACATTTCTAGCACCCGGTGTGGTGTAGTAGCTGGAACAACTCATCAGCTGCCACCCGAGGTTGGTCCTACAACGATCATCTGGTCTTTTGACCACGGACCTCCTGCCATTCCCACGCATGAATAACCTTTCTCTACATGAGAAAGCGTCATCACGGAATATCAGGATCAAAACGACAAAAGAGTCTGACCATGTTCATACTTTACCAACCATCACCAAACTTTGAGACATTCCTCCCTTGGAATTCTCTTACTTAACCAAATTCATCCAATTTAAACGAGTACATATTATCATATACAGAGGACTAGAAACTGTTTAAGGGAAAATGATTGAACGGTCTAACACCGAAAGGAAATAGTGTATCAAGGAAAACTTCAATAGGTGACCGAACAGTCTAACGCTGAGAAGGACCGAGTACTTTCCAAAGCAAGGCGAAACATGTTATTGATTTATGAAGATGACCGAACGCTCAACAATCGAGTTAAACTTTAGTGAAACCAAGTACTTTAAAGATCAGGTGCTGGTATAAGACCGGACACTAAAATATCCGAAGGCTAGTCTATGACCGAGCATTTCAAGACCGAGTACTTGGTATAAGACCGAGTACTTTTATCTCATAGTAATACTAATTTATGACTAAGCATTTCATAAAACCGAACACTAGATCTATGACTGAATGCTCCACATGACCGAACATTCTTTAGGTGAATAATATAAATATGAAACCGAATGCTTCAAAAGTTAAGCGTCAGTCTAAGACCGAACACTTGTATGACCGAACGCTCAGTTTATGACCGAACGTTCTTAAACATACTATATATACTAAGACCGAGAGGGAAAGGCTCCCTTGATTTATTAAATAACAGATTAGGCAAAAAGATAACAAATAATCATGAGCATCACAAGACCGAAACGGTTTAGGGGAGGACCGAATGGTCCTAATGACCTTCGATCACAGATTCCAAAATTTCTTTAAGTTTAATACATTTACTCTAAGTTCCTAATCAATATCAAACAATTCATGTAACAACATAAAATATTTCAACATACCAATTCAATCATCAAACAAACATTAAATCATGCATCCAACCATACAAGGAATTCATAATTAAATCTTATAAGTTTCCCTTACCTCTATTTCCAGCTAGGCTTCTAAGTCTTGGGCAACAACTACTTCTAAGGTTTTCAAGGTCCAAGGTCTTATTACAAGAAAATGGATTCAGAGAAAGGATTTAACAACCACATGCAAGTATAAAGGGTGCATGCATGCAAGTAGACCAAGAAGCTTCCAAGGTCAGAAACATTTACCGATTCAGAACGAAAATTTGATCAGTGCAATTTGAAGAGTTTGGCGCTGGTAGCAATTAATCTGAAAGGGAGTTATGATCAGAGTAGAAGAAAGGATTAGAATTCTAGAGAGAAGGTTGGAAGGTTTAGAGAGAAGGAGGAGAAAATGGTGTTTCTGAAAGTTGAGTTTTGAGGAAGAAGAAAGGTTGCAAAGAGAAAGTGGTGTCAGATTTAAAATCCCACTTTAAATATGGTCACCAAAATGGACGCTCGATCCACTCACTCCATGTCACATGACTTCCACTATCTGGAAAATCACATTTCCTTTACAGCCACACGTTTACCGATGGCGGGGAATTAAATGACTGACAGGTTTTGTCTTCCACTTGCATGGAGAAACTGGAAGGACGTGACAAGTGTACTCCACTAAAGTGAAGTATTAAATGGGGCGTGACAAAACTAATGACCAAAAATATCATATTTGAATTAGATCACATAAAAGGAAAATAAATTGTAGTTAAAGGTAGAAAAAATATCTTTAAAATATGAGTAAATTTATTAATAGTAAATAAGTTAAAAATTAAACAGAAAAAGTAAAGCCATGCAGTGTATATAGCAATGAAGAGAAAGTTTTAAATGTGTTACTCCTGTATTTAAACTTTCTTAAAATATGTTCCATATACTAAATACTATATTTGTTTGAAGCTGCATTTATTTGAACGGAGTCTTTTCTAAATATCTTAGAAGGTTACAGTAGTGACTATAAAGTATTTTTTGTTCGTTTGAAAATTTTTGTAAAAGTTCACAGATTTAAAAATTACTTTTATTAAAAAAAAATACTTAAAATCAAATATTTATAAAATCTTATTAACTGGGATTAACTTATGGATTTTTTTCAACATATTAAATATTTTATTTTAATAATATCAAAAGAAATTTTTTTTATTAAATTATATTGATCTAACTGATATTGTAACTTAATTATATAATTATATTAATATTTAGTTTTATATTTTTCTTAATTTTATAAGATTTTTCTATTTATATTTAAAGAAAAAGTTATATTATTAAAATATCATGAGAAAATGTAAAATTACTGAACAAACATTGTAAAACAAATAAAAATAATAATTGAAAATACATTAACAATAAATTAATTTAAGGGTTAAATATGTTTTTATGTTTTTAGCCCCTATACTTTGGGGCGAGCGATTTTGGTTTTAGTCCCTCTTTCAAACTATAGTACAATTTAGTCCTTCAACTTTAGAAAACTCTGGTTTTAGTCCTTTTTATCAAATTTTTTTAACTTTATTTGTTGTTTCAAACGCGTTTCTTAGTTAACATTGAAGCAAAAATGTGTCAAACGGTGTAAACAATCCAAATACTATAATGTAACGTGCTTGAAACAACAAATAAAGTTTAAAAAATTTGGTAAAAAAGACTAAAACCAGAATTTTCTAAAGTTGAAGGACTAAATTGTACTATAGTTTGAAAAAGGAACTAAAGCCAAAATTACCCCAAAGTATAGGGACTAAAAACATATTTAACCCTTAATTTAATTTTGAAAACCAATCTTATCCTTTCGTTACCTCAACCTAATTTATATATGAAATTTTGGGAGCTCGGACTTTTAAAAACCCTCTATTAAGTTGGTAAAAACAATAAAATTTAAATTTAGAGAGAATTAAAATCAGTCCATAAACTAAGTGCATATATATATGTATGTATGTATACTATATATTTCAAGGCATGTAATGTACTTATAGTAAACATTTCTGTTAACCTGACTTTATCAAAGTGAATATAAATCTAAAATATGAAAAGAAGGGTTGCCTTTTAGTTGAAGTAACACTGTTTTATAAATTTAAATTATTTAAATCAATAAAATAAAATATATTGTCTATTTTGTTTGTGTTGAAAGGGCGTGTGAATATAACAAATGGCCTTTTTTTTCTGTTTTCATCGTTTGGGCCAATAAAAAATAAACAGGGCCCATTAAGGACTGTGTTTCCACTGATGAATCAAGTCGCTTTAAAGTATTGTTAGCCTAAATGTAATAAATTATAATCTTCCAAACTCTAGTACCAAAAAACTTAAATTGTCTTCTATACACATAACCAATTTTCTTTATAATTTAGAATAGTTCAACTTTTGAAACTTTGCTAATCTGTAAACAGTAATAAAAGGAGAAGATAGTATTGCACCAAAATTTGGAGAAACATAAGAAACCACTACAAATAATTATAATAGTTATAAAAAAACAAACCAATCAAAATAATAACTTTCTCAACTACATGAATTTATGAAAACTTGAAACATTTATAAACAAAGATAAAAATAATATTGAGTAAAAGAAAAACTTGTTCTAAATTAAATTTTTATTCATAGGACATGAGATATTTTTAACACAATCTAGTATGCAAAATTTATTGAAGAAAAATATGTCAAGTTGTTCTAGAAAAAATATATAAAAAACTAAAAATGAGACAAATAAATAATAATAATAATAATATCAATAATAATTACTATAATAATAAAGACTGCGGTCCTGGTTTAATGCAAAAACACTTTTATATTTATTTATTTTTGTTATAAAAGCTACTTTTAAGAACGGTTACCCATTTTACAGTTTTTATTTTAAATATACATATTCAAGAATAAACTATCCTAAAACTTAAGTTTTAAATATTGTAAAATATCAAATTTAATGTTATCTAGGAATATACATTTTGGAGCTCTCTCAAATTTAAATATTTATATATATTTTCTTTGATATTTAAGTAGGGTATTGCTATTACGATCTCCGTTCGACTAATATTGTAAAACAGATTTTTGTATTGATTTCTTTTAAGATGCACAACAATATTGTTCTTCAATTTGTTTAAAGAAAAAAAAAATATGAAGACTAAAAGCAGGGACAAGTTGGATAAAAAAAATGGGCCTAGGCCATTCTAATTTTTTTAAAAAAATCTAAAAATGGACTGATCATTGTTATTCACACCTCAGTATTACTAAAATACATAGTTTTCAAAATAATTGTTCATAAAAGTGTTATTTTTGCAGTATTTTTAACTGTGTTACGAAAATTTAAAATTTCCTAGGCCATTCTAAAAGTACTTTATGAAAATATTTAATTATTTTTTCTATTTCGAAATAGTTTTCAGAAGTGTCATATATCTAAATGTATTTTCATTTAAAGTGTGTTTTGCTTTTACAAAATTTGGTTTTCATGTAAAACTATAATGTGAAATAACTAATATATATATATATATATATATATATATATATATATATATATATATATATATATATATATATATATATATATAAAGGAATTTCTTTTAATGATATTTATATTTTAATTTTATTCTTTAAATAATTTTTTAAATTAAAATAATTATTTTAGCAATATTATATTTCAAGTACCTGTTTGTTAATTAATATTTTTTATTTAATCATTTTTTAAACTTAATTATTTTTAATTAAAAAATTACATATCAAAATAAATAAACATTACTTATAATAGAATTATAAAATTATTTATATTTGACTTTATAATTATAATAATAATTTTATTATCTTTTATTATTATAAAAAAATAACATATCACTTATGTTTTCACTGGATATATAATTCGATTTTGAAATAATTATTGTGATTGTAAATTTTACATATGTACAGAGATCCTAATAATAATAATTATGACAAATTTTTCAAGTGACGTACTTATCAAAATCACGGAGATCCTTCCATTAAAATGTACAATTTGTTAATGAGATTGAAAATTTTCACTATCACCTAGTAATATTATATTTGATTAAAATATTATATTATGTTAATATAATAAAAATTAATTTTGATATATTAATATTTAAGTTTAGATGAAGTATAACTGCTTTCATGTGAAATTCTGAAGAGATTTAAAATTTACTAGAATAATGAAACTTTTGTGATTTTTTTTATCACATACTTAGAATGATATATTTGTTTTTAGTATAAAGTATTGACACCTATATAAGATATTAGTTATGATAAGTTTAGCATACTCTCACATATAGATGTGTGACTTGAAATTTAACCTAATTTTGATTTTTAGGTTTGTTTGTAAATCTAAATTTTGAATATTGAATTAGATGTTAGTTTTTAATAGGACATATATAATTCAAGACTTCTAGAAAACATAAACTGATATTTCACTTGTTGAATATTTTTGATATATGAATCCATGTGTGGTTTATGTGGTTGTTGCACTTGAATTTTAAATGAAAATGTATTGTTATAAATGTTGTATATTTGTTTCAACAACTTACCTTTGCATCTCTCTCACACACTAATAACTTAATCAATTAATATCATCCAGGTTTGAATTATGTTATATTTTTATGTAAGTTAGCTAAATGACAAATATGCTTTTCAAAATGGATTTTTTTTTGTCAAAATTGTTCTTAATTGATTATATTGTGATTAATTTGATTTTAAGAGCATTCAAGCTTGCTTACAATATATTATATACTCAAATTAATGATATAGATTTTTTCAACATTTGGTTATCATAAAAAACTTAGAGTGTCACTTGATCAACAATCTCCCCCTTTCAATGGTAATCTCATAATATAATGTCATGATTGGCCCAAATATATGAAGATTAACCTCGTAATATAATGTCACAACCGACCCAAATTTATCAGGTCAAAAATCTCTCATAACAAGGTTAGTTCCTTCAATCCTTTAAGTCACAACACTATTTCATACTGATCACACAGACAATGAACAATTTAGTAGAATTATGATGACTTCACAATCAAGACTCCCACTTAATAAATACCTAACACTGGATAGTGAGACAATTCTTCCTAGAATTAGCCATATTCGTACACTTCACAAATTAACTATATTTTCTAATAACAACCTCAAATGAAACTCCAAAAATCATCACCATGATCATCAGTACCTCGTTCTTCCATTCTCATTCATATCACATATCCACATATAAAATAATTTGTTAACACAATAAATGTGTGGTACAAAAACTTAACCTCTATGCAACCTAACATTTACCATTACCATAAGGTCATTATCCTTCTATGTATTCATTGTATTCCATTGAATAAACATCATACTCACTAATGAAAATCTCATATTTTCATTATAACATATCACCCAACCATCACAGACTCGGGTAGCGAATTTGTTTCTCGCCTAGCAAACTCCAACTAGGAATAGGGCTCGCTTAGGACAACCAAATTCACCAGCGAAAACAATGCAGAGATTTTTGGTCCAGCTGGTGCATAATGCTCCTGCACTAGTCCCCAACGTCCCATACTGACGCTTAACACCCCAAACTAATGCCCAACAACTCAAGCCTAGTGCTCAATGCCTAGGTCACTAGAGGTCCCTAAACTAGTACCCAACGACTCAAGCCTCTAATGGTCTCTGGCTGGCACCCAATGCCCAAACTTTTGATGCTCACTAGAATTGAATTTTTAGGGAGTGCTCATCGATACTTAGGAGCTGCCTAATGCTAATGCAGAAACGAGAAAGCTAACTATGTGAATCAAATTAACCAATTAAGGCTTTCTAAACTACCTTATTCTTTTATTGTGTCAACTGCCTATTAGTTTACGTCAACTTAAGCTAAAATAATCCTTAACTAACCAATTTGATACATTGCTTGGAAAATTAACTCATTATACAATCAATTCATACATTAATACAATCTTTCATAAGGAAAAATACCATAATCTAATATGCGCATTAGATTGATCAATTGAGTTTAATTGAGCTACTTTATTTAACTTTTTCTTACACAAAGTTATATCAAATTTAGTTTAAACTTGCTAAGATAGTATCAATAGGTCAATTTGATACATCGTCCTCAAGTTTGAGATTCCTAATTTGTTCCATATATCACCACAACAACTCAATCAACTTAAGATTTACTTATACACACAAATTCAATATCACATGTATTCACACTGCCTTATCATCATTATCATTTTTCATCACAAGGATTTCACACAAAATTAAGCACAATAAAACATTTGCATTATCAAATCACAAAACAACTTAGAAATTATGCAATCCAAAAAATTAATATATTTTAGTTTTCAATCATACCATATCATACCAACCAAACAAAAACATATATATAAACAATATTATTAGTTTCTCATACTTGGTGTAGAAAACCCCCCTAACTCAATGTTGCTTCTAAAACTATAATTATCATAAGATGCTCTAACTACCTACATAAACATTAAGTCACATATCTAAACATATCATAATGATCACAACTAAACAAATATTATTTTGAAGTATTTTGAGTTACATGCATAGATCCTAAGACTCATGTTAAATTGCTAAGCTAACTAAAAAAATAAAGCTAAAAATAAACTTACTCTAGTTTAAATAATGATTGGTTAGAAGTGTAGATATTTTCATTGTAAATCCATTGGTGTCTTGAAAGTTAGAATGAAGACAAAAAAACTTTAAAAAAATGTTTCTAAAAAGATAATAATTTTATAAAATGAAACTCGATTAACATAAAATATATCTATAATTGAACTTTTGATAAATAAAATAATCAAATGTTATCTTTAAAACTATCGCTACTCTTAAACTACCTGTTATGCCCTTAAACGTACTCGTCTTCATTTTAAATTATCAGAATAATTTTATAGCATAAATGAAATCACTTTTTATTTTTTATAATCATTTGACCTTTATTTACATCTTTTTTATATTTATACTATTGTAATTTATTTTTTATATTTAATTTAAAAAAAAATTGTATTATTTTGATAATTCATACTTGATAATATTATATTTTATTTACTATAATTTTCATTTTTTATATAAAAGATATTAAATTAATATTTAAAATAATAATATAATGGATATGAATAAGACTAGTAAAGAAACAAAAATTTCGTAACCATTAAATATAATATTGAAGATGAAAATAATTGTTTTATTGAAAAACAAGATAAAGTAATCAAACTCATACCTACTAACTCGTTGTCTTCTCTAATTCACCGTATTTATTATTATTGTCACGTAGTAATGAATTCTTATTCACTTAATATTATATATAAGGTAAAATAATACAATAGTATTATTTCCTATTCACCAATATTAAAGAAAATTAAAATTATTTTCTTTTTTATATTTTATAATATTCTCAATCTCAATTATTTTTAAAAAATATACCGAGAATAATTTATGATATAAAACCTTTCACTTTTATTTTGAAAATTGATTATTTTGGACAACTGTTTAACATTAAAATAAATACTTATGTGTAGTTTGCTTAAATTCAGAGGAGATATCAAATTCATAATAAACAATGCATTATTTAATTAAGCTTTTATATATATATATATATATATATATATATATATATATATATGTTAAGCTAAGTCATTTCTTCATTAGGCAGTTGGTCAACTTCGAAATTATGGCCAATGAAGAAAACAAGAGAGAAGAACGTTAGGTGTTGAATCACTTACACTTTGAAAAATGGAATATGAGAATATATATATATATATATATATATATATATATATATATATATATATAATATAATATAATATAATATAGTTGAATAGGAAAATTTTTAATTATACATTGGTTTGACTTATAAACTTTTTATATTTGGGAGTACATTGTAAACTCAACTAAATATAGGTTTGTGTAAAGTTTTTTCGAAGGATCATATAGATTTATAAACTTAGTTATAATCAAACAATAAAAAAATATAGAATAGAAGATATATGTAAGATAAGATGAATGGATAGCAACATTGATTGTTATGAATATTCTATAACATAGGAACAATAAAATCATTAACGGGGACGCCTAAGGCATTGACCCTAACGTATTGTATTATTTAAACTTGAAGGTATATAAGAATGAACTAACTTGATAGCTATAATTGGGAGTAGGTAGTAAAAGATAATTATATAAGCTTAGTTTTAATCGGATGATAAAAAATGTATAAACTTAGTTATAATCGGATAAATAAAAAATATTTAAACATAAGATAACGTGTATAGGGATAATAACATCGAATATTGTTAAGGGAAAAGACCTTCTAGTAAAATTTAATTTTCTCACATCATTCAAGTAATAGAAAGATGGTATAGATTGAATGAGATTAAATTAGGATTCATATACGAGGTTTGAGTTATCTGACTATTAAGATGATTTTTTTTATATTAAATTTTCAATTCTTTTATATGTATTATCAGATAAACAGACAAAAATTAATCTTCATTTTATTGCAAAATCATAATGTCAGAGACAAAAATTATGTTTGGTGTGATGAAAACAGAGTAATTTCTATACAACCTAATAAACATACTAAAAAACACAGTTTAATAAAAAAATTTATGTTAACATCAAATTTTTGTTTAGATAAAAAAAATTTATTTAAAAATATAAAAAAATATGTAAAAATGTTGTGAAGTTAAAGTTTTAGACAAATAAACATTGTAACATCCTATTTAATATTAATATTATAAAAGAATTATCATATAATCATTAAAGTAGACCAATTAACAAAGAGAAAATATAAAATTTCATTATCGTTATCAATATGTAACTATAAAACCAATTTTATATACAAATTCTTAAGCCAAAATTATATACAAAACAGTTATTCTAAAAGGAACTAAATTTTTGTTGCATCACCATCCAAAGCTTGCTCAATTGTGACATTATTACCTTCTGCTCACATCCATCGAATGATCATGGTCAAGACCACAAAGCACAACAAGAACATAAACAAAACACAAATAAAAGGGTAAACTAGTGTAAATAAAATTATCCTAGAATAATTAATACATCAACACCAATAAAAAATTCCAAGCCAAAATAATCACACATGCTATACATTTAATTAGCCTAAACTTGACTCATCCAGATATAGTATGAATGCCAAACTATGGTAGTTTATGCATTTGTAGTGGTAATACTGTTGGTCCACCCTACGCTACCACATAAGGTTAGTCCTTTAGTAATGTCTTTTGCCAGGGTAAAACCCCTAGACTTTTGGCCAAGGTAAAACCCCTAGACAAGGACCTTCTGCTACACTCACCACATGCCTCATCCTTCTCTACTTCAAAATTCATTATCATTAGAGTGTTAGGATAAACTCCAATACTTAGCTCTATACATTCATACACACAATACACAATAACTATCAATAAGAAGTTCCTCCTTGGAACTCATTTCCACAACTTTTCATTCACAGAAATAACAGCATATGAACATCACCTACAAACACATGAAAATACTAAATCTCCATAAAAGTATCACAAACATACTCATCATCATCATATTCATTTACCATAATCATACACATAAACATGCTCACAAACCATAAACATACATATATACATCTCAATTAATCACCCCATAACAATTATCATTATCATGACATACTCAAAGTATTTCAAGTATAAAATCATTTATAATATTTTGGAAATCATAACCACACAATAACATAATTTCTACATAATAGCTTGACATTCAAACTAGGCAAGGAAAACAGCTTAGAGACCCTCACCAACAGCTTCGGAAGGGACCAAAACCCCCAAAATAGCCTAAAGACCGTCAAAAAATGATGTTCGAAACCCCAAATTCAAAATTTAAAACACTTAGTTCTGATAACGGTTGATTTAACGTGTTTGTGTGTGTATATTTTGTGAACAAATCAACTCCTTCATAGCTTTTACCTTGTTTTATCCTCACATTTAGTATGTTTTCTAGTTTTCTTGTATTTTATTTAGTATATGTTTGTTTTTACCTCTAATATTTATGTTTGAGTGTGTGAAATAAATGAATAGGAAGCAATTATAGTGGAGGAAAACAAGCAAGAACTCAAGGGAACATGTTTTGGGACAATAAAAGATCAATTTGAAGCAAATACCCATGTTGGACGCCTTTGGAAGCGCATAAGAGCCTGAATTTTAGAATGTTGTCAAAACTGTCATGCCCAAGCGCCCTTCTGTGTGCTGCAACCAAAAGTTTCGCGCCCGGGTGCCCTTGGGGGGCGCTGAGCGCCCTTTTTTTGCAGATTTCATGCCTGGGCGCCCCAGAAGGGCGCTGGGCGCCCCAGAAGGGCGCTGGGCGCCCCAGAAGGGCGCTGGGCGCCCCAGAAGGGCGCTGGGCGCCCTTTGCTTCGCTGTTTTGTCCAGAATTTGGCGCCCGGGCGCCCTAGAAGGGGCGCTGGGCGCGATTTTCCGCTGATGTGTCAAAATAGGTTATTTAAACATGGGTCTCGCGATTTTTGGGGCATTCTTCTCCTCCTACACTTCATTCTTCACCTAGAGAGATTGGGAGAGGCCCTTGGAGGCTATTTGGGGTGTTGGGAAGCTCTCCCACTCCTCCTTGGGTCTTCAAGCTTCATCAATGGTGATTTTGCCCCTTTTAGGTTGAGGAAGAAGATGAGTCACAAATTGGAGATGAAGTTGCGAAGGGGATGCGCAAATGGAGCATGGAGCAGCTGCCAAGAACCTTGGGAAAGACTTTGCATCTTCTCTTTGGTTCCAATTTCTTCCTTATCTCTTCAATTTTGTAGAACCCTAAGTTCTCCACCATGGAGGGTTTTTCCTATTTGTTGAGATTAGTTGTAAAACATGGAATTCTTATGTATTTTGTGATGTTAATGATATATGCTTTTCCAATTCATGTTAGTATTTGATTTCTATGCTTAATGCTTGTTGTGGCTTGATCACCCATGGCATGAATTTTGGTTCTTGATGTATTGAGAAATATGATTTAACCTAGAATTGAAATTGAATACTTATTGGATGGAATTGAGATGTNTNTGAATGCATGAGAATGAAATGGATGAATTCTAGTCTTGACAAATTGTAAATACACTATGTTAAATTCCTTGCACACCAACTGTTTGATAAAATACCAAAAAGAGTTTCTTGTGTTGTTTTTGTGCATTTTGATGTTTAATTGAATTATAAAAGGAAGAATTGTCATGTGTTGCACAAGTCCCTTGGGAGAGAACGGTATTTATCACTTGCTCTGCTGCGACCGATGCACTTGCCGTTGGTTTTGCAGCCAACAAGTTCTTATTAGACAACTCGTACTACTAGAGAACTTCTTACAAGATGATCTACCAGACGACTTACCAGATGACTCATTCCCAAACGATCTAATAGATTTTTAGTAGAATAAGAGACTAACTATATGCTAAATAGCCCCAAGACAATTCCTAAAACCGTAGACTTTCCCTAAAGCCTTGATCTTAGAATTTTACCAATCATGATCCCCATTTTTATGCCCAAAACTTACTCTTATTCTAATTTATCCCAAATCCAAGTTCTGTAAAAATGTATCAACTCATATTCACTAAATCTACATTCACAAATTCATCAATAAACAATTTTTCACATCAGCAAACCAACTACACACCAGCATGCATAAATTTTCAAGTTAATATACCACCCTTGTCAAACACGCAACATACCAAATTTCACGATTTAAATAAAGTTCACAAATCAATCATCATATCATCATACAAACATCAAATATCACATGCATATTCTAAGAGCTCTAAAATTCCTCATACAGCTCCAAGATCTCTATTTGCTCCTACAATTCATGACAATTTGATCAGAGTATACCCTCAGTATCAATGATCAACCAAGAGTCTTAGAGAAGACTTAGACCCCAAAAGAATGAAGAAAACTCTTACATGCAAAGACACCAAAATTTAAGGAATCTGCAGCTGAAATTAATCGGTTAGAAATGAAGATCTTGCCTCAAGAAACTCTTAGGCGGTCTTTGATCTTCCGATAAATGAGTAGGGAGTTAGAATCTCTAAAGAGAAAGTAGAAGAAATTTTAAAGAAAGAAGTTTTAGAGAGATAAAACTTAGATGATGAAACTCCATAATAGAAAACTCTATTTATACTATTAATATTTTAGAAATAAAATAGTGGAGTATCATTAATTAAAATGCTCTACCACATCTAATACTAGATTTTTGAGAATCTTACAAACATAAATTAGAAATCAATTTTAAAAAAATTGAATCATAAAAAAAAAAGAAAAAAGAAAAAGAAAGAAAGTGTATTATATGAAAGTATACCATCGAAATTAATTGTCATTTATGGATAATTAACCGGTCAGACCCCCTTACGTTTTACAAATATACGGTATTGATTATCGATAATTGAGTTTGATTGCCTAAAAATATATTACACTAAAGGTCAACCAATGTGCTTGCCTGCCACAGACCCTATAAATATACTATTGATGATGTCTTAGTAAAGATATCCTTTTCTATCTTAATGAAACAGTGACCTCTTTATAAACATATCTCACTTGAACGTCGGAATGTTTTTACAGGTCAACCACCCATCAGAATATATTGTGTTATTGAATAATATTGCATGTTCAAAGCATAAAGTAGAGTAAGATAAGACGATCAACCCTCATACCAATATAACCAAGTCAGATAAGAAACAAAACAACAACAAATTAAAAGAAATATTATTCATTTTATTATCTGCATATGAAATTAACTATTTTAAAACCTTATAATTCAACTTTCCATTTTTACCATCATTCTAATAGATAAATTAATTCAACAACCGAATTTTTCTTCTTACATCTCACCCTCTACGTCACCTTCCACGATACTTACTTTTTCATCTAATATCACTTCCCACTTTAAGTATTTTTCTTTATTATTTTATTTATAAATTTAATGTAACAAATACGTTTAATTTTTGAGCTTAATATATATCACATCTTTATTAGCTTATTTATAAAGTTAATGTGACAAACATTAAAATTTAAAAATTCAAGTCTCAATCCACATTTATATATATAAAAAAATTATAAGTTTCAAATAAGATTTATTTTTATTGAAATTAAAAATGTAAAAAATAAAATTAACTTAAATATCTAGGTTGAGTGAGATTTGATATATAAATTTTAAAAAATTATTTTAATATGTATAACTTTAATTACTAATTTGATACGAGTTTGGAGATAGACATCATTATAATTTAAAAAGAATTATGATTCAATTGAATCTAAATTTTATATAAAAAAAACTAAATTGAATATAATACAATGTTATGTATATATGTGACACACCAACACTACTATGTGGATGTGGCATTTCTACTACCACACATGACAATGACTTGGTAAGTGACATTTTTTTTTTATTTTAACATGTGATATGTATGGACACAAAATTAATATTAAAGGTGTTGCTCCCTCCACCTTCCCAAGTGTTCCTCCACCTCTCCAAGTGTTCCTTCACCTTCCTACTATTTTCATTTATTTCAAAAATATGTTACACCTTCCCATTATTTTCTTTTATTCCAAAAATATCCTACACCCCCGCTATCCTCAAGAATCTTTCTCTTTCTATCTCCACATTAATGGAACATTCACGTGGTTCAGATTTGAATTTGTGATTTAGTGCAAAATATAAAATTCAGAGAAAACTTCAATATTAATACTTCTACCACTTCCATTTTATATTAATAGTAAATAATAATATATTATTATTATTATTATATACTAACTTTATAATGACAAAAAAACTAAATAAATTCCAAANNTTTAACAAATAACTTTTCTTTTATATTTTAAGTATTTAATAATATTTTTATATTATTTATCTAATAAATTAAATACTTTATTCAAGTTATTTGAGTCGAATATGTTGTAAGTTAAAATATAATATAATGTTAAAAATTATAGATATTAAATGTAAAAAAAAATACACATATATATAAACATTTTTCTAAAAATTTAGAACAAATTTTTACCATTTATTAAGTAATTTGAAGAAAAAAAAATATATTGAACAACAAAAATAAGATTGAATCAAACTTATTCAAGGGAATATATCATAAATTCAAATTTGAGTCATGTAAATGCTATATTAATGCAGAGAGAGAAAGAGAAAGATGGTTAAGGATAATGGGGAGGTGTAGGATATTTTTGGAATAAAAGAAAATAGTGGGAGGTGTAAAATATTTTTGAAATAAATGAAAATAATGGGGAGGTAGAGGAGCATTTGGGGAGGTGGAGGGAACAACACCCTAATATCAATCAATGATGTCAAAATGGGTTATCCAGCCCGACCCACAGGTAGAGGAGTTAAACGAATTGACTCACTAATTCACTTAATTATAATTTTTTTAAAATAAAAAAAATTACAATATTTTGGTAATTCAAATTTAAATAAATTTCACCCTAAAATGATATTAAACTCCAAAAACAATTCAAAATAAAAAAAAAGTAACATACTACTCAAATGTAATCCATAAACAAACTTAAAAAAACAAACAAATAAGTTTATAATATTGATATTTTTTGTGTTACTTATCCCTTTATAAGATTAAAGTCTTAAATGGATAAATTTAAAATTCGGCTCACTATGGGTTCATGCCAAGTGACCCGGGTTCAAAGTGGACTTGGTTGAAAATTAGCCTGTATAATTTTTTTTTTTCAAACCCAACCTGGTATGAACCCATGGTGAACTAGATTGACTTACGAGTTCTAACCTATTTTGATAGTACTATCAATTTGGCGAAAATAATTTATTTACATTATTTTTACAAATATAAAAAATTAATTAAACCAAATAAAAATTAGAAAATCTAATTAAATAATTCAAATGAATACAAGTACTAAATAAGGATTTTGACCTGATTATATTTACTCTTTTGTTTGAGAGAAGAGAATTTGTTATTAAACCCTCACAAACATACTTATGTCCTTAGTTAGGAGGAAAGAGTTTTTCATTGTTTCATTTTTCTTTTCTCGTCTTATTTTATCTTCATTATTTCACTTTTAATAAGAAAGCAACATCACAATTGGCAACTTTGCATTTAATTAGTATTTAAGATTAAGTCAACTGATTTGGTGCATAAAGAGTCTGTTATATCATGTTTTTCAATAGATGATGAAGCAATTAGAGATTTTCCTTCTGATTTTTCAATGGAATTCATTGGTAAGAGACAACTTTGAATGCCAAGGTGGATGAGTTCAGAACTCAAATTTCCAAAAAGCATGGCAAGAATATCATAACACATTTTTCCAAAAAGCATGACAACAGTATCTTTGTAATTATTTTTAATTTTATTTTAAACGGATAACTTTCTAATATAACTATGCTTAAATATATTCATACATACCTTAATGCCAATTACAAATACCAATATTTCTTGTTGATTCAATAAATTGACTCATAATTTATTGCCTCTCAGTTATTGGTGTCTTTTGCCATCCAATGGATTAGATACCTGAAAATAAAATTTATGCTATTTAATTTTTAATGAATCAAATTTTCTAAAAAAAAAAATTCAAAAATGAGTCCACTCGATTCCCCTTTATAATCTTAATTGAGTACATTGTAAATGTACACATTATTATTATTATTATTTGTATAAAAATATGTTGATCCTTTTAATAAAAAGTTTAATAACATTTTAATAAAAGTTTTTAAACCGAAAACGGAAAATTTCTTCTGAAGCTACCTTCTTTTGTCTAAAAAGTACCTTATTTTTATGCTTTCAAACTTTTCCTATGATTGCTAGCCAATACTTCTTTATATGAGATTTTACTTACTATTAAAGTTAAAGAAGTAAATGTCCTAAAAAATGGTCTTAGCTTTATTCAATATTGCACAACATATACATTTAATAAGTTTGGTTCATACAAATATATTTCTTTGTACTAATTGAGATTAACAATATCAAACCTTATAATTACTATTTAAGGGAAGAAAATCTGAATATGATATAACGATTCCTTATGTGATTTGATAGTTTTACCTTATGTTTTTAAGAAAAAAAAAACAAACTTTAATATTTAAAAAGACTTTTTGCCACATTAATTTGTGCATGATACTTGATAATTTATTACTTAATTTTAGTTTAGTTTTATTAACCAAATACAATGCCATATTAAGAAAAGACTGATTAATAAACTCAGTTACACAATATATTATTCAAAATCAATAAAATAAAATCAGATATATCACTTTCAGTTATTTTATAATTAGATAATATAAAATCGTTTTCCTAAAACCATTTTCAAGACAACTGGCAGAAAACATAAAATTATTTAATTATATAAATATTAAATTAGTTTATATAAGAGAAGAAATACCGGATAGTCAGTATAATTAATTAATGACACATGTTATAAATAAATATGTAATAACCTAAAATAATTTATATGTACACTTTGTAGATATGTAAGTGAATTAATTGAATTTTTATTTTAAATTATACGAATAAAATTTAATATTTATCTATTTTTAGAAAATGTATTTTCCGTTATTTTAATTTTTCGTAACATTTTCTTTCTGAAAATTGGACCGACCTACAGTGGGCAATCATGCATAGCAGGTAAAAAATAAAATAAACCCTGAATATGGGGCGATTTGTCTGCATCCAGTTTTTGACTGTCATAAGTGAGCGGACCAAAACCACATTAACATTAACTTCATGTTTTCTAATTCTTTTACTTAAAGAAGATGTTGGATTTCAAAAGCATAATCTAAAATTACTTACCCAGGACAATAGGGAGAATAGTTGTAATATCTCGAATTAACATATTAAATTTACTTAGATTATTACATAAATAATAAATGTCAGTACTAAATAATAAATTTATATATAATGTATTTACAAAGTTGTAGTAATTTTTGAAAATAAAAAAATTTCATATAAATTAAGAAAAACTAATGGATAAAATAATATATGCATCTTTTTATTAACAACTTTTTTAAATCGCAATGTAATCAATTATTATCAGAGTCAATTTATCAAATTAAAAATTAAATAAATATTTTAATTCCACAAAATTCTCTTACTCTTAATTATCATGCCAATACCAAAACAATTGATTAACAAAAAAATTAGACAATTATTATAATTTAACTGACTTTTCTTACTTCAACAACTTGTCTAAATCTAAATTTTACTGTTCAAAATTTAATCACTCCTAACTAGAAGTTGTAATCAAATTTCTAATGATTCTTGACACTCCATCTACTCAACGATGATCAATTTATGAAAGGAAGTATGCTTGAATGTGAAATTAAGAATGGAAGGAGACAACTGTAATTGAAATGGTCAGGGAAGAAAAGAAGTTTGTAATTCAAAGTTTTACACCTTAATGTTCTGTTCCTAATTCTTATACTTAATATTTTATTGTTTTACTATTTAAGTTTGACCATTTTGACAAGAAAAGCCAAGAAGAGAAAAAGAAAGGATTCTTTAGAAATGTGAAAAGTGGAAACATATGCAATTAACTTTTTTAAGATAATAAAGTAAAAAGTTTATTATGATAATAATTATTAAAATAAAAAATATTAGTAAATTATAATTTTTTTAAACAATAATTAATATGCACATATTTGTTTACACTATATATTTTCACTTATTTTCTAATTTTATTTATTTTTAGGTTATCTCTTCAATGTATACTATTGGCAATACATGTTTCTAAGTGTATTTTTTTCTTATATATAATAAAAAATATTATTATAAAAATATTATTAAATTATATATATTTTTAATTTATAAAAAAAAATTTATCATTAAGGAAAATTTTATTTGTGTGTACTTATTTGAACTTTGAAAGAATGATTATCTAAAAAGTAAAATGATATAAATTTGTATACATGAAAAAATAGTTGAAATATGTTAGAGAGATATTAAAAACTAAAAATCTAAACCAATTAAAAGATAAAAAAAATTAATGAGATAATTTAACTGATTACAAAGATAATGATAAAGTGGAATTCAATATTTAGTTATTTGAATATAAGAAAAGATGTGTTAATCTTATTTTCTTTTACTTTAATAATTACTTTTACTTTTCACTCTCCTATTATTGTCAGTGTAAGGAAGGCGATTGTGTGTGACGAAGTAAAAGAGAGAAAAAAAAAATACATAACAGTTATTGTTTTTATTATATATAAAAAAAAGAGTGAATTATTATTATTATTATTATTATTATTATTATTATTATTATTATTAAAAGTGGGTCAGAGAGACACGTTATGAGCAGACAGTTCCATGTGGCCACATGGATGAGAGAAAGAGAAAGAGCAAGAAGAAGAAGAACAAGATCATCAACACCACCACCATCATCAGGCAACACACCAACAACAACTGAAACATCTTAGACCCATAATTCTCTCCCTCTTTTCTTCTTTTTGTTAATTGTGTGGGAGGCACAGAAAAAGAAGAAGATGAAGGAAAGCAGTGATGGGTTTGTGAGGGCCGATCAGATTGATCTGAAGAGCATAGATGAACAGTTGGAGAGGCACCTCAACAAAGTGCTCACCATAGACAAGAAAAAGCGCTCTGATGAGGAGGAATATGCTGATCAGGTTCATGTTCACACCAGTGCCACTGCCTCTCCCAAATTCAGACCCGCCGCCTCGGCTAGGCTAAACCTCAAGAAGCAAAAGCAGGAGTGGGAGATTGATCCTTCTAAACTCATCATCAAAAGTGTCATAGCTCGTGGCACTTTTGGCACTGTTCACCGTGGTGTCTATGATACTCAAGATGTTGCTGGTTAGTTGTTTCTTTCAACTGATCCATTTTTACTTATCAGATTCAGATGCCTAATTCCCCAATCACCAAACTTCAACTGGGAGGACTTTATTTAGCGATCTTCAAGTTATTGTCATTTTTATTTTCAACAAGTGGGTTAACTGTTTAATTTGTATGAATAAACATCCATGGATGAAATTCTAAAAGTTCGTAGTTTCATCAGCAAAATTATTACCTGTAGCAAATTACTTCAGTCAATGAATTAATTCCCTTGCTCCGCATGATTTTCTAGAAAAGAGTTGACTTTTAAAATGGTTTAGTGTGGAGTTGAATTTATGGAAATAGTAGTAAAATTTGGGATTGGACTTTTAGTGATGTAGAATTCTAAGTGACCCCATTGTGGATTTGGTTTTGTGGTGTGGAGAATGTAATAAACATGGTGTTTTTGTTTCAGTGGTTATTTTTTCTTTGAGTAGAATTTGTGGTTTCCTTTTTCTGCTTTTACCTGATCCCAGTTATTGTGGTTACTAAATGTTCAGTGAAATTGTTGGACTGGGGAGAGGAAGGACAAAGGACAGAAGCAGAAATTGCCTCCCTGAGAGCAGCTTTTACACAGGAAGTTGTTGTTTGGCATAAACTTGATCATCCCAATGTCACAAAGGTTGATTTTAATATCTTTGAAGTCAGTGTATTCTTGTTTGTGCAATTGTCATCATAACATGTTGAGCTTGTCATTTCATAGTTGTGGATGTTATTATTATTTGATTTTATTAGGGTGGAGGGATCCATCCAAACATAGAATTTTCTGCCATATTAGGTCCTATGAATTTGTGTTATCAGGTGAGCGATCATTTTCAATAGAATGCAAATTAGTCCTCCTTTTTAAATATGCCTTTACATACTTGAATGTAATGAATTAATAATGTCATACAAGGTATTCAAGTGGATACGTATTCTGGTAAAAAATCTTTTAATTCTCAAGGATACCAAGATTTTTGCTGGTTTCATGTTTCAGGGATTTCCTTCTTAATTATATCTTCCCACTTTTCCACCTTCGTTCTATATTCTGCTTTCCATTACATTCAACTAGAATTTGGTTGAAATTGTACAAGGATTTTCTTTTGTGTGGATGAGGACCACTACTATTATCCTTGTTGTTTGAAATTTCCATGCACTTTGTTTTAAGAACATGAGGTATGCATTTAGCCTACTGTACCTTTATTGCAAAAATACTGAAATATGAGAAATACAAGTATAATATAGAGCTGCAAATATACTATTCGTATAAAATTGAAGTTTCTTCACAACATATGAGCTTGACTGTCCTAGATGTTTTTCTTTCATATTGTTTCTCTGTCTATAATCTGATATTGGTGGTAAAGAATATCCAGAGGTACACTGCTTGCATTAACTTGTGACATTATTCTCATATTATACTAACCTTATTAACGGGATACAGTGCTTGAGTTCCAGAAGTTTTAATATAATCTCTAGTTGAGTGCACTTTAACATATTTGGAGTTTACTATTTTTCATTTTTTGAAAAGCAGTTTTGAGGAGATCTTTGTTAACAGTAACTTTGCCTATCCTTTATGAGTTGATTATAGAACACACAATTTTAACTACAACCTTTCTAGCTGAAGTATGGGGCTCTTAATTTATAGCTTGTTAATCTGTTTTATACTCTGTTGATCTAAAATTGAATACTAATATCTTCACTAGAATGAAGTCAGTTTTGCCATATGCTTATTCTATGTTAATTATAGAAAATTTACTGTGTTCTGAACTCGGACTAGTCCTTTTCACAATGGAGGGTGAAAATCAATGCGAATAGACTTTTTCCATTTGGTTCAGCATCCATGGTTCTGTTGAATAAAGATTTTAGATAAATAAGGGCAATGATATGTTAATACAAATTTTTTTATAACATTTTGGCTGATACACGTGTCACTTTTTTGTTGTATTTAGAGTATATCAGCACAGTAACAAATAGATAATGAACTAGTAAGAAAATGATAAGAAAATGATATATGTACGGTATCAAAATGTTGTCAAAAAATTTGTATCAAAATATCTTTTTCCAATAAATAAACCAGCCTGCCAGCATTTTTTGAAATTTACTTTCAATGAAACTTCTAGTCATCCGGTTTCTATTGTTTATGGGAAACCTTTTCTTCGGAAAAGTTTATCTGTCTATTATCACATTCTCCTGAAAATGAACATCAAAATTTTCTAACTCAAGGAAAGATACCTTGTATCTTATTAGATTCAATTTCCTTCATTCAGTATGTTGGGACACCCAAGTCTGGACTTTGTCCATTTGTCCTACGCATCTGGTACAGAAGATCCATTTAGGTGTGCAGCATGAGCTTCTTCCCCCCTAATGATTGTTTTGGTTTCTCATCATGACACTTTCTTGTTCAATCTTTCGATATTTGCAGATGATTTGTTTTTCTCTTTTTCCAAAGGGTATTGTACATGTTTCTGCAAACATTTTTCTACCCAATATTTTATAACCATTTACGTTTCCATGTTCAGTTTATAGGGGCAACAATGGGGTCTTCAGAATTGCAGATACAAACTGATAATGGTCTAATTGGCATGCCAAGCAATTTCTGTTGTGTTGTTGTGGAGTATCTTGCTGGAGGAAATCTGAAATCATACCTAATAAAGAACAGGAGGAGGAAGCTAGCTTTTAAGATTGTTATTCAGCTGGCACTTGATCTTGCAAGAGGGTACCTATCTATTTTTTCCGCCTGGTTTAGCGGTTGGGACAATAATTATCGTAATTTTTGTGCAACTACTCAACCTGAATTCACTTGGTTTTACAGGCTGAGTTATCTTCACTCTCAGAAGATTGTCCATAGAGATGTGAAGACAGAAAACATGCTGTTGGACAAGACACGCACAGTTAAAATTGCTGATTTTGGGGTTGCACGTGTTGAAGCATCAAATCCTAACGATATGACTGGGGAGACTGGTACTCTTGGTTATATGGCTCCAGAGGTGAGTAGTCAGTACCTGAACAATCCTTTACAAATTAGATATTATTGTACTAGTATGTGATTGGAAGCCTCAGTTCAAAGGCATGCTGTGTACCAATATATTTCATGTTATGGGGAATTAGCATATCCTGTCCCAATATTTCATCCAAGTGATGATAGGTGTTTCCAATTTTCATTTCAATATTAGAGCTATTCA
Source organism: Vigna radiata var. radiata (assembly GCF_000741045.1). NCBI lineage: Eukaryota > Viridiplantae > Streptophyta > Magnoliopsida > Fabales > Fabaceae > Vigna > Vigna radiata. Next base: position 34,973,123 of record NC_028357.1, read on the forward strand.
ATGAGGGTAAATGACGACTTTCATGGGGCATCATATACTGTCAAACTGTGAATAAGAGAAGAAAAAGAAAAAATATTTAATTGATCAAAGAGAAAAATCCTTGTAATTGAATATTTACTATTGTTTTCCCATTGGGATGGTGTACAGGTTTTAAATGGCAACCCCTATAACAGGAAATGTGATGTGTACAGTTTCGGCATCTGTTTATGGGAAATATATTGTTGTGACATGCCATATCCTGACCTAAGTTTCTCAGAGATTACATCTGCTGTTGTTCGACAGGTATATTTTCTTGTCTGTTTTGATTGATTTCCTTACTTAAGCAGCGACTGTTTATCACTGTTCTGTGTCCATGGGTCCATTATGATTATATTACTATGTTCTGTTGGAATTTTAGAATTTAAGACCAGAAATACCAAGATGTTGCCCAAGTTCTCTGGCAAATGTCATGAAGAAATGCTGGGATGCCACTCCAGATAAGCGACCAGAGATGGATGAGGTAGTTTCCATGCTGGAAGCCATTGACACAACCAAAGGTGGAGGGATGATCCCTCATGATCAGCAGCAGGGTTGTTTTTGCTTCCGCAAGCATAGAGGGCCTTGAAGGTTTATTCATTAGTCTTGCAGACAATTTGGTTATAGTGATTTTTCACTATTTGAAGAATCAATTTGTATCTATGGTGAGAAAGCAGTATTTGGATACTAGACGAGACAAATACACAGTAAGGGGTACAGGTAGGAGGAGCTGGTGACATGTCAATATGTTGGGTGTGTAAAACTGTACCTCTGATTTTCTTTTACCCTTTTTTCCCCACATTGGTTTGGGTTCTGTGGGTATGAGTATTACTTTCTGCTTGGCAATGTTGCCGGATTTAACTTGTAACTTGCAGGATCTTCATTATACTATCACATACTCGCAATCATAATTGATGATATTAAGTTGGATCCATTTGCTTTGAAACCAATACTTGCTTTTGTTAAACCAGAAGTAAAACCTCTTTGATCACTTGAATACAAGTTCTTCTGAAAGAAAAAACTCTCAATAGGTTAAAGAACCATTGCATTCTTCCTTTTTCTTATAATTATCATAGAAAAGTATACAATAAAACTTGAGTTTTCCCACAAGCAAAATGAGTTTTTAAGTAGGCAAGATGAGTTTTTGCATGAATAAAAGGAAACTAACTTCTTCCACCATTGTTCGACCTCAAAGTTTTCCAATCCTCGCCAACTTCTTCTATTCCTATCAGCACCAACTGACTTTATATTTAGTTTCTCTAGGCGCATCTTGAATTTCATCAATGAATCATTTTGGTAATCATGCCAGCTTGATTATCAAATGTGTGAATTTTTAGCACTTTAAAGTTCATCATCGATTACATCTCTGATGAAACGGAATGTAATGTCATTGTGTTTTGTATACTCAAGGTACATACAGTTCTTGCACAAGTGGATTAATAAGTACAAGTATACCTTTCCATTGATCTCCTCGTGTCAAATCTCTGGAGTTTGATTTAAATCAATAAAACCCATGAATTGGTCAATTTCCTTAAACAAATGTACTGTACACAAGTCTTAAGGTTTTGGTCCCTAATAAATATCAGCATATGAACTTAACTCAGCTGAAAAAAATAATATACATGAACATGAGTTTTAAGATTTTGAGTTCAAAATAATATCATAATAATTATAAAATAGAATAGAATTAACATTTTGATTTTCATCTATATATTTTTTATATATAGATATTTTGTTCTTAAATCAAACTAAAGAAACTTTTGATTATCTAATATTTTATACAGCTATACAAATCTATAATTTAGCTAATAAAATAACAACATTCATATGTTTTTCACCTAAATTGTGCATGAACAGGCTAACTACACTAAGAGCATAATCTAAATCTGATTTAGTGTATGAGATATATACATCAATCTCCCTGTGAGTCTATGATATCTCCCCTTGTTGGTTAAAGTATGATCTTCTTCAATATACAACTTTAATCCCCTTTCAATTGAAGAATTTGTTGGTTTGCATGCGTCATTGTTGATTCTTTTAATAAATTCAATGCACACTTTCAGGGAAAAATACCTAACTTTGATATTAAGACCCCAATTCCAAAAAATACTTCAAGGCCCCAAGATCCTTCATCTTAAATTTCTTTGTCAAAAAAATCTTTCAATGTCGTTTCCCTGCATCATTTTCCATAACTATCATGTCATTAACATAGACAATAAGAATTGTAATATTTCCTTCCTTATTCTTTAGAAATAAAGTATGATCTTGATTGCTCTATTGAGATCCAAAACCAAACATTTATTAAGTAAATTTACCAAAACCATGTTCATGGTGATTGTTTTTGACCTTACAATGACTTCTTCAACTTGCAAACCTCCTTGTGTTATGTATATATTGGATCCCACATCCTTTTGGTAGCTCCATATAAAAAACAATGGAAGTAACAATTTAAGTTTGAAGTGTCAATTTAATCAAATACATTTGAAAATAATTTTTTTATGTAACAAAAATGCATATATTACACGCTTATGCCATAACCAGATATTCTCACATTTCCTTATTTCTTAAGACCCTTCTATTATTAATACTTAACCAAGTTTCTTTGAATATTTTTTTGTCAAATCTAGGTAATACAACTTTTCTTGTCTAATACCAAAACCATTTTCTTCCTTGTTTGAATGTGTTTAAAATCACAAGAGTCATACCGAAAAATTACAATACATAAGAGGGATTTAATTATTTGAGAGACTCATAATAGGTTATTTTCAAAAAAGGAAAAACAAGGATAATATCAAGATTCAAATGGTTATACAGTGACAATTCTTTCTCCAATGATAGTAGATTTATTACATGGTTTTGGAAATATTTTGTTTAGAGACATTTAAGATTTTTTATTTGTCTAGTGATAAAAACATGCATAGTTAATTATCCATGCATTCTTCAATATATTAGTAAACATAACTTTTTTGTCATCCTATTTCTTGTTGGTAGTTACCACAACAATTGTGTTTTTTTAATTCCCACTCGAAGTATCTTATAATTTCGTAACATTGTTCCTTGGTGTGTGCTTATCCATATTACAATAAATACACTCGTAGTTACCATTTTTAGAACCTTTTGATTGTTTTGCTTGCTTCATTGTCATCATAGGTATGAAATCATAAATCATATATTTTATTTTCAAAGTTGTCGACAATCTATCTTTCCTTGGATCTTTCTCAAGATTTATCCATGAACTTGGTCAAAATCATTATCTAGTCCATTCAGAAATATATGTACATTCAAGTTATCAATTGACTTCTGATATGACTCTTTATAACATATTATTCCTACAAAGACTAAATTAAGAAAATTCTACTAATACAAAATTTTTTACTACATAAACTTATACTTTAGTTAATAAAATATTTTCATCTCAACATCTCTTATAGTGGTAACTCATACTTCAACAGTCATCAATCTCCTCAATATATTGTAATAATAATAATAATAATAAAATAAAAGAAAAAACTCCTTGCATTAAGACTTTAATACTCCACCTAGAACTTCAACCCATTTTTTCTTTTTCAAACCGATTTTTTTTTTCTTAAAAAGTCACATCCATGCTTACGATACATTTTCTAGACTTTAAATTCCAATTGTCTTCCTTATTGATCTCATGTGGATAAATTGTTACCGGATCGTTCTTTATCCTTAGTGCTAGTTTGCCCTATTCAATGACAATATGTTACACGTACAAATGATCTTCAAATTTGAAGTAGCTGTCATGTCTTTGAATTCAGTTGATAATGTTCTACTCACCAAATAACAAGTTCTACGAATAACTTCACCACAAAAATGAGAAGGGAACTTTGCATTAATTTACCATAAACATTTGATAATACTCTATAGGACCTCCGACCATCAACCATGATGATTTCTGATAATGTTCTCTGCTTCAGATTCGCCTTCGGCAAGACGAAACTTTGGTAGATTATGTCATTTTAAGTTATAAAGTATTCTCATTGTAAAAGTATTAATGTTTCATATATTTTATACTTTAATGCTAAGTACAACTAAGTTATTCTTATCATAGAGTATCAAATTTAAATACGTACTGAATACTTACATTACATGTGACGCACAATGTATTAGTGCATTGCATTAATTTTAAGAACTTGTTCAATTAATAACTACAAATCTATTCCTAATCTTTGAAATTAATATTATTTGATTCCAATATGTGAAAAAAATGTTTTACAATCACAGTCTATTTGCTGATAAAAAAAATAGAATCTAAATAAAAAAAATTAAATAATGAGTATCAAGTCACTTTAATGTTAAAAATAGAATAAAAAACCATTAATAATAGGATATCATATCTATATCCAAAGGATTATAAGTTTAATGAATTACTTTAACTTCAAAAAGGAAAGATTAGTTGCTCGCAATAATAAGAGTTATCTTCAAATACATAAAGAAAATGTAATTAAACTTAAAACTCCCATGCGGTCTTCGAAGTTCTTCCTTTTTCTATTTTTTCCTTTTCCAATATAATATTTTCAAAATCATGACCTTTTTGAATTCATCCTAGTGAGTTCAACAATTTACATGTAAAGTTCTCCAATATCGACCATATGGGTTGTTGTTGATGCAGATCGATACAGTGGAATACAAGATCTCTCGTTTTACAAACTCAGAAAACCTTTGCACACCAATGACACGTTTCTCTGGCCTTTTATACTTCTCTGCCAATAGTATATATAAGAAAACAAACGAGTTTACGCATGGACAAAATGGTAAGTGTTTGCATGAATAATATTTCTCTGACCTTAAAATTGAAACAACAATTAAGAACATATATAGAAATTCTAATTTGTAGGATGAATTTTGACCATAGTCTTTTCTACTAGGTTGTATCTTCTATTTTTAATTTAGTTGCACGCATTCGAAACAATAAAAAGATGTGAAATTGTGAATTGGATTTTTCTTTTTGTTTTGTTTTCGAAACTCTCAATATTCAGACAACTAGATCAGAACAAATTTATCGAATTGATCATCAATGAAATAATATTCTTTATCAATAATCATTTTTATTTTTGTTGATTTTTTATCTTTAATATATCAATATAAATTTCTTTTTCTTTTTAACAATTTGACGAAATTAATATACATTCTATTGCACAATTTACTAATTTGAGTTACTATTAAGAAAAATATGTTATGAGCTATGAAATATTAGTGAAACTAACAATTAAAATTACAAGCTAATCTATCATACAAATCATAAACTAAAATTTGAGTCAAAATGACAATGATGAATATTTTTTAAGCAAAGTACAGAGTATGCAAAATTATAGTTGGTAACATCACAAATTATAACAACGTTACAACTTATACACACACACACTCATAATATGCAAATCAAATTGAAAAATATATTTTAAAAAAACATTAATATAAAAGTAAATTAATTAAAACAACACGAATAACCAAAATACTGGGGGAGTGTTTCAAGTGCTATCAAAGAAAACTGCAAAAATACTACTGAAAACTAATTTGGTGGGATTGTGTGGCGTGCTAATAATATATTTGATGTCTGGTTTATATATGTATATAAGGTTCAAATTCATAGGATGGAGTTTAAGCTTATGGTTAATGTACATTTAATACCAATTTCATTTATGAGAAGGATTTATATTAAATTTGCAATCAGAAGTGAGAATAGCACAACCTTTATTTATGCATTAACAACATTCCGCGTAGTATAAAACATAATTTGATAGGACAAAAGAACAAGTATGGTTTTAAAAAATCTTGAGATAATGTTTGAAATTTGTCAGCTGTCACCCGCTATTATTCATACCAAAAAAATATTCCCATGAGCTCAGATGAGCATATACATCTTTAAAGCCAACAACAATGCTCTCTACCAGACATCAATGCTGTAATTCAAAAACTACAACCATCGATTAATGCATGTTTCAATAGGAGCCAGGAGTTTTGTTGAGAACTTGGTTATAAAAAAACACAGGACTTTTTTTTTTTTTTTCCTTTTTCTTAAACAGAAATACGGTCAGAAGGTCTGAAAAAGACTTCCAACTTTATGTTGAAACAAACTCTTATTCTTTTTGTCCCTTGACTTTGTATCTTGTGTGAGTTTGCATGCATAAATCATACGATGCTAGAGGGTTCGTCGTCTTCATCCCAGTTGGTTGTTCGATAGTAAACAACGTAGAGGATGAGCTGTACCAACCCAGAAAGTGTTCCCAAACTATTTGGAATCTGCCATTTAAAAAGTTTAGTTAGTTTTTTCAAGTTCTCATCACCCTTTTCTTTTTTCAATATGGAATCTCATAAAAATAATAATTACCACGATGAATGGATCCCACTTAAGCAAGGCATAGGTTGTCCACACAATTCCATTGGCGAAGTTGGCGAATGAAAGTAAGAAAGGCATGTATTTCACGCTCTTGGTTCGAATCACTCGTGTCTGCTCATTTTTATTGTTTTTTTTTTTTGTTTTCGAATGAAACCAAAAATAGATGATAACCAAACCATACTACTATCATAGATATGCATAAATATTTAAGAATATAAATAAATAAGCAGTACGTACCATTACAGTCAAGGGTGAAAAATACATAAGGATGTTGAAGAATATGCAGATAGGTCCAACAATCACCTTTCTTCTGTTGGGGGTGTGAACAAAGGTCATCACCAAAAACACCAGTAACGCAAGGAAGATTATTTCACCAAGGAAGATGAGCATGATCTTCCTCTGAAATTGTTAAGAAAACATCCATTAATTACGGACTTAAGAATATATTATTACATTTTTTTTAAGTTGCTATTTTTTTCTCACCCTCTTGCTCCAGGTTGAGTAAATAAAGAAGACGAGAGCGTAGAAGATTTCAAGGAAGAATCCAAATCCATTAATTGTGATGACAAGAGTGTTATCTTTGGTTACGAAGGGCAGTCCGTAGAATGCCCACACTCCACAATTCAATATGGTTGCCATGTATGGATCTGACCTAAAATTTTGTACTGATTTTGCCTTAAATATCGAAATAAATGTAGGTCTGCAAATTACAGTTCCAATATCAGTTCTTATATATATGGCTACACCATCATTATCAATTGAGAATGGATATAGAAAGAGAGATTACACTGGTGACATGAATAAACCAAAAGAAATGACATTTCCTGTTCAACAAATAATAACCATATTAGTTACTTTTTTTTATAGGCAAAATTAACATAATTATTAGTAAAAAAATGGCGTTAAATAAATTGTTCCTTAAATGTTCTTTTTTTTTTGTTTTTCGTAATTATATCAGACGAAACGACGACTTGAAAAGCATTCATGGTCATGGCAAAAGAAAAGAAAGTAAAAAAAAAAAAAACATGGGAAATGGTGTAAGATTTTGGCGAACAAACCAATTATTCCAACTGCAGTTCTTACTGCTTCGGAGTTAACCATGGCTACAATATGGAAAGAATAAACTAATCACGTTGAAGAGGAAACTAATAAAGTAAAGTAATCCGATTTATTGAATGGAAATTGTTGTGATTTTCTTCGGTAAGAAATGTGGTCATATATAAGTTATGAGAGGTCTGAAGTGCTGATTTATCAACTTGCGTTCGAGCGACAAACATGTACTCTTTATATGGAACTCTCTCTTCAACTAACTAACTGTCAGCATTTTACCACAAACATTCAAAAAGGAGGTTAGAGAATTTCTACGGATAAAGTTTCTTTTACATTTGTATTTCTAAATGGATGATAAAGAAAATAGGAAAGACTTTCTTTTTACGGTAAGTCAGCTTCACCTCAAATATCACCATACACATCACAACTTTACCTTACAGATCTCAAAGGTTATGCCATGTATATCACTATTATTAATTCTTAACTGTAACTGTAAATGTAACATTTACTCATATTTAAAATAAATGGGAACCAAATCAAATGTCGTAACATTAAATTCAACAATCTACTTCACAACTACAATTATAAACTAAGTTAATATAAATATTAATAATCCTACATACATCAATTGTCATAATTAATATAATTGAATTTCCTTTTTAATAAGTTATCTTTCTTTTAAAATATGAATGTACGGATTTTAGTCTTATATATGTACACTAACCTCTCTCTCGACTCTTGTCTTATATAAAATACATTGAATTAATTTGACATTATTTTTTAAATCCTTTTTATACCGTAATAAGATCGATTTACTAAGATTGACTTAATCTTACCATGTAAAAATAATGACATGAAATCTTGATCACAATGCACCGAGACAAGATATCAACCTTTACAGATATAAGACACAATAATATAAAGTAAACAGAAGTTCCAAACACTTTTCTTCAAACAAAAATAATTATTTAACAATTTATTTTATTAAAAATGTTAATTATGTTTTTTATTTTTATTTTTGTTAAAATGTTCACATGTTAAGTATCAATAGAGACATTTATCATCCCAACTAAAATAATATCTTAATATTTAAAGACTTAATTAATGGGAAGATCTTCGTTTTGATGGGAGTGTGTCAAATTAATTTCTGTTTTTATTTTTTAAATTTCAATTGTGTTCTAACTTGTTGAAAGAATGTCTCAATTCGATTTTTTTTTTAAAAAAAATCGAATTAGAGTTTGTGATATAAAAAAAGTTTAAAAAATAATTCTTATACATAATTTCAGATATTAGAGCATTATTTATATACATACAAGAGCCCTATATTCCTCATCTATTAAAGGAATGACATCTACACAAATTATAACAATGTCTAAATTTTAGCTAACAGAATATTTTACATATTTTAACACCTCACTTAAGTGGGGCATATCACACATTTCCAATTTGAATAGATACTCATTAAACACTCTACTTGACACTCCTTTGGAGAGTACATCAATCAACTGTAATTCGGATTTTACAAAGGGAAAGGAAATTATTCTAGCTTCAAACTTCTCTTTGGTGAAATATATATCAATCTCCACATACTTTGTTTTATCACGTTGCACAGAATTGTGAGAAATTGCTATTTGTCACAATACAATCTCATTTCATTTGGTTTAAAGCCCAAATATGATAACACATTTTTAATCTCCAAAACGTTCACTCACACCTAGTGTCATGCCTCTGAATTCTGTTTTAACACTAGATCTCGCTACTACAGGCTGTTTTTTATTCCTCCAAGTTACAAGATTCTCTCCTACAAAAGTAAAGTATCCAGAGGTATATCTTCTATCATCTTTTGAACCTATCCAATCTGCATCAGTATACCATACCTTTAACTTTCCATGATTTAAAAACAAAATTCCTTTTCCAAGAGTGGACTGCAAATATTTCAAAATCCTTTCAACAACATATGAAGCTTTTGTGGGTCATGCATAAATTGGCTAACAACATTCACTGCATAGGTAATATCTGGACGTGTATGGGATAAATATACCAGCCTTTGGTATCTTCCTTTGTCTATGCTTGCTGAATTTGAGCATTGAAAGAGTTTATGATTTTGTTCAATTGGTGTATTAACTGGTTTAATCTCAAGCAGCCCAGTTTCCAATAGTAAGTCAATAGTATATTTTCTTTGACATAGAAAAATACCATGTTTTGATCTAACTACTTTAATGTCCAAAAAATATTTGAGGTTTGTAATGTTGTAAACTAGAAATCTATATTGGTCATTTCCTGTAGCAGTCATATCATCTATGTGATGAGAGTTAAGAAATGTTACCATGTTAAGAAATGAACTTAAGCTTAATTCAACCCAACAAAATCGACTTGTAAGGTGAGGTTTGCACCCGTTTATATACTCTAAATTGACCTTATCTATAGTCGATATGGGACTTCCAACTCCCTTCTCACGCCGAGGTATATATATCTCAAGCGTGAGACTAGATATTAATGAGTGGTCCAATAACGGCTCGATAGCGGGTGGAACAATATGCACAACAAACAATAAATATTGTTAAGATAAGCTCTAATCTAGCTCTAGTACCATATAAAAAAGTTTAAAGAATAATTCTGATGTATTATTTCAAATATTAGAATACCATTTATATATATATATATATATATATATATATATATATATATATATATATATATATATATATAGATCCTATGATTCTTCTTCTATTAAAGAAATGATATCTTCATCTATTAAAGAAATTACATTTACACAAATTATTATAATATCTAAATTATAGCTAAAAAATATTTAATATAACATGTGTGAACTTTAATTTTGACTCAAGCATCATTTAGTGAAACTAAAATTGCAAAATCTAAAGGGTAGAAAGATGAGTAGAAGAGAGGCAAAGTGGAAAAAAGATATACAAAGTAAGTGGCGTATGTATAACTTCATGAGAGGATAAGGATGCTAAAGAAATGGTAAAATTGAAGAAGAGGAATTGAGAAAGAAATGATGGTGACGTGTCAGGACACACAACCATGTAACATAATTACCATTCGACATTGTTTATTATTACTAAATACTTAATTTCCTTGACTCATGAGGACGTAACTCATTCATTAATAATGTATGAAATTGGTTCAAATTTTCAAAAGTAACAAATTCTAATTTCTCGTTTTAAGTTCAACAACTAAATACTATTTAATTCTAAAAAATATTTATTCATGGTAAATGAGTTTAGTAGTAGTTCAATAGTGGAGAATTATTTCTCAACATTCTTTTTTTTTTTCTTCTCGATGCAACCTTCTAGTCCAATTAGACCTAAATATCTTACATTTTGAAATAATGCATCAATACTTAATTGAGTAAGATTGTAAAATATTTTATATCTATGTTGTATAAAAGAAATGTGTTGTTTTTATAGACCTCCCCGAAGTGAGGTGCGTTTTAGCAAAGGTAAACTCTGAAATATCAAATTGAATTGCCCTTTTCATTTATTGAACCTCTATGCGCTCGTTCTATGATTGGTGAATGATTCACAGCTTTGAATGTCTCCACACAGAGACCAGAGTCGGAGAAACAAAAAGAATTTAATGAAGAAATCCAGAGATAAAACTTCCTCATCTATTTCACACCACTTCAATATGTAACTAGAGATATACAAAAAAATTCGAGTTTTCATATGAGCTAAGCAAAAAGCTCGCTTATTGAAATTAGCTCACGGGCCATAAAAAAGAGCATGGAGCTAATTTCACAAATGTAAAGTCTGACAAAAACCAATGTAACATGTTACAGTATTTAGTATTTACAGAAAAAAAAAAGGCTTAGGCGTATTCACACAGGGAGAGGGGGTTGGTTCCATTGAAGTTTGCAACTCATGAATCAGAATAATGATCACCAAACGTTAAGCGATCGTTCCTGAGGAGGAGAGGAACCCTTGAGTCCAGAAGTTCTAGTCTCGTGGAAGTCCTGTATAACTTTGATCAGGAACCGCGCTTTCTTTGCGCCCTGGCTACTACCACCCGTCACAAGCGAATAAAGCGATGGCATCACCGAAGGGTCCTTCGCCAGAACAGCCACCACCTCCGCCCCAATATTGACGCAAAGCGACAACAAAATCGAAGCAGAGTGCTCTTTCCCCGCATGTGACGTCATAGATCGCAGCATTCCCGTAATTAACGCCAATGCCGAACCTTCAAATATTGCACGCGCCCCGTCAGCATTCTCAGCCAGCGCTGCAAGAACCGCCAATGATTCAGCCACAAGCTCCTCCTTATCTGAAGAAACCAAAATGTCAAGCAGCGCAGGAACTGCTCCAGCCGCGACCACCCTTTGGTGATTCCTAGGAAGCAAAAGCAAGCCGAAAATGGCAACCACGGCGTTCTTTCTCCCGCAGGTTGTTCCTTCTTTAACTAACTCCACTAAAGCCGGAATCACCTCGGGGTTCTCGCCTATTATTTTCCGGTACTCTTTCACCGAGGAGAGATAAAACATGATGGCAGCAGCTACTTGACGAATTTCGAGGCTAATTCCGTTCTTCAGCACGGAGAGAATTACGTTTAGGCCCCCACTGGTTATGATATTTTTTGGTCCATTCGGATGTTTAGAGAGCTTCAATAGAGCGGAGATTGCGTTCTCTTGAGTGGGTTTATCGTTAGACGCAGATGCTAAAAGTTCTATTAGAAGAGGCACTGCTCCCACTTCAATCAAACAAGACCTATTGAAAATGCTGGTTCTGGCAAGCACGCGAATCTCGTAAGCGGCCTTCTGCTGCTGTTCATGCGTTCCGAACGCCAGCCTCCGCGTCAGGAACCACGCCAGGAATTGCACAGCGTGCGCCGCCGCGGGACTACCTGCGACGATGTTGCGGTTACGGTTAGATGGGCTGTTGACTGAAATGCCGTTGTCGGCACAGAACTGTTGGATAAGCCTCTTGAGAGTTGTATTGGGAACCAATTCTGTGTTGGTTAGCTTCTCCCCTGTTTTGGGACACGTGGTGTTTCCAGCTTTGAGCCATTTCTGAATGGAGGCTCTGTCGTAGGTTTGACCCGTTGACACCGTCACCGGATCCGTCATCAACTCGAGGGAAATCGGGCAGCGGAAATCTTCTGGATTAACGGACGTTAGTAATGTTAACGTTAACGGAGTCATCTCGGTACTGCATCTGCCTTCAGATTGATTAATGTCTTCCGTAGTTTCGAAAATGACACCTCTGCAGTAACTTAAGAACCCTACCAAGCTACTGAGCAACGGAACCTCTCGCTCGTCACGATCGCGACACTCTAAGCTGATTTCTTCTTCTAGAAAACTAATCTCTTTATTGCAATCCGTCCATGTTCTAATTTGGAGGTAGTCGATGATTCCCTGCATGGAGCTGAGGTCAGGTTCCGTTCCCCTCGCGAACAGCCGAAGAACATTGTGGAGAGTTTTGCACGCTCGCGCGTCGCTGGGGTCCACTTCGAACTTGGCTTTCCGCGCTTGCCTCGTTACTAACTCCGCCAATTCCCTGACTTCAGCGCACACGTCGAACTCTTGAAGAGGCAAAACATCGAGGGAGGTGGCGACGGCGCGAATGAGGCAGCGGAACTGGGATGCGACGTGTTGAGATTTGGAAAGCATTAAAAGGCGCGCGCCTTGGAGTGTGCAATCTTGCATCAAGAAGTTGATTTTTTGCAAGGCGAAGTGGAGTTCTGCGAGGCAGAGGATGGTGGAGTGAGGGATTGATAAACCGCGGTCTCGAATTTCTTGAAGGAGAACTAAGAGTATACCGATTTGGCGTATCGTTTCTCGTGCGTTGCGACGTTGAGTAGGGAAGAATTGGGGTTGAAAGTTGCATACGGATTGGGAGAGAGTGATGAGAGAGGCAAGAAGTGTGGGCGGAGATATGTCGCCGCAAGGGTGAACCGCCGGGAATGATAAGATGCGGCGATCCCTTGGAGTCATTGGATGGTTGAAAGGAATGGAAGAAGAGAAGAGAAGTAAGTTTGTGTTGTCTGGATTTGGAAATGAATGGGCACAGGTGTAGGTAGTTGGCGCAAGCAATTATTATAAGAGGAGGAGATTGTGTTGTGCTGAATGGAGAATCTTCTGGACACGTGGTGGCGTTGTGTCTAACAAAGAAGGGATTGTGAAACTTGTCTGCGACTGGGAGGGAAGAGAGAAGAGGGAAGATTCGTTTTATTAATTGGAATTGGGACACGTGGAAGCGTAAGATTGCTGATAATTTTTTTTTTTACTTGGAAATGCCAAGTTAAAGTAACAAATGTGTAAGTGGATTTATATTTGGTACAGTGAGTTTGAAGTGATGGATGGTGGGTCCCATTAACCGCCCTTACCTGACCGACAGGTGGATAAACCTTGCGCCGACGTGTACTCCGGAGAAATCTAAAGCTGCTGACTAGAATAATCAAAATCGCTTTCTTTTGCTGACCAGTTCAATTCTTTTATTTCAAATAACCTTCATTTTTATTCTACGCTCAATAATAATAGCCTCTTTTTTTTCATTTATAAAATACATATAATTTTTTATGAAAGAGAATATTATTTTAGTGTAAATGATCATTGCTTTTCTGTTACAAGAATTCAAGTTTTTAAATATTCAAACAACTTATTATCAACTAATTCGGATTTTAAAAAAAATGACTTAAATACTTGTAATATAATTTTGGCATACTACTTTTAGAGTCTATGTAAGTTATAATATTCTAAGAATACAATGTCAAAAAGTAACTCGTTGAAATTAAAATTTAAGAACAATAATAAACTATATTGTTCACAAAAGTATATTAAAATTAAACTATATGTTAAAAACTTATTTATTATATAACATCGGATAAATTTCATAATTAAATTGTACGCTTACAAATAATTTAATTTTTTTTTAAATTTTAAATAATTTTTATTTGATCGTTAATTATATCAGTACATTAATTAGAGCTAATGGTAACACAAAAATATTAAAAAAATTGGAATATCTAAAATGTAAATATATTACTATATATACTTAAGAAAGTGAAACTTTTATTAAGGAATGATATATTTTCTTGCATTATAAAGGGCTATAGGTATCATAGCTCACAGACGTAGTACAAATACTTACACTTTGACATTTGAATGTTTTGACCGGGTAATATGGGAATCTTCTTAGACGAAATTGATCCCTTTACATATCAACATCGACCAAGAGTAAATATGTCTGATACTGATACTGAGATCGATTATTTTTTTCTTTTTCAGAATATACAATCTCTCAATGTGGAGATATGATAAGATGAAGGAAGTATAAGAAAATCTATTTTTGACCTCATCAAAGAAATGCTGAAAATTGTGTTGAAAGTTTTATATTAATTATTCATAACATCAATTTATTAATGAAAAATCGTTTTTACATCTATTTTTTACATCAGTTTGAATCTATTAAAAATAATAAGAGGTACAGTGATAATTTCATAAATAAGAGAAACTATTTTTATATCTGTTGTGGGTGTGAAGTTGAGTCACTTATTTTTTTTGGGATACCATCTGGTGACTGCTCTTCTGTGTCCTTGCTTCACTCTACCATCCGGAGATGTATCTATCATAGGTTCTCCGATGCTTAAATCAGTATATTGTTCGTTTGGGAGTTGTGAATAAGTATTAAATGCATAGTAAATACGATCACCTACCTCTTACCTTTGACCTGTATTTATAGTTTTTGGCATGGACTTGAGATTAGTAAAACCTTAATCACGGCCCAATCTTAGCCCAATACCCCTAATTTATAGTTGGGAGTTACTCCCTCCACCTCCCCACTTGCTTCTACTACCTCCCCAATTTTTCCCATCTTTTTTCTAATTACAAAAGTATCCTTTTCTTTTACTTTTTTATCCTTTTTATATTTTTATTTTTAACATTATTTATCAAACCCTAAATATTTACCTTTATTCTCTTCACACAGCCCACCCCCCCTCCCCAAACATTTTTTAGATCTGTCTATTTCTCTCGTTTCCGTGCTCTCTTCTTCCCACCTCCTTCATTCATAGTTTATTTTTCTTTGCCTCCTTCGTCCACATTCATCCACAATTTACCTTTGCTTTAGGTGGTGCAGTGTTGTCTGTTTGCTTCCTTCAAGGTGAGTTCGTTTTTTACTCGATCATCTTTGATTTACTGTGCATTTGTTTGTTGCTGCTCGCTTTGTCGCTGTTGTGTGCGTTTGGGAAGACGATAAGCATCTGAAACAGATATGGGCATCCGTCAACGGATGTCTACATCCGTTGAAGTGTTTATGTATAGTAGTACCTGCTAGGGTCAATGATCATGTGAGATTCATAACAACCAGATAGCTTTCTGAACTGCATTCTCCTGGAAGATGATGATGACGTGTAGGTTGTTTCAGCGTTTGACTTTGCAGCTGTGGACCGTGTAGAAGCGGTCACCGGTTTCCTGGTGAGTAAACCGGTTTCCTGACCCAGAGAGCCACTCTCCGGCGAAAGGTTGTCTCTCCTGTGTTTCATAGAATGAAAAAGGTTGTCTTTTGAAAAAGTTTTGATTTTTTTTTCTTGTATATAAATGACATTGGAAGAGAGGATCTCACACACGAATAAAGAAGGATGCAAAAGAAAAGGTGTTGTGTGTGGTGACACACCCACTCATGCTTTATTTATTTATTTATTCCCTCATGTTAGTATATATCACAATTTAATTTAATTTAATTTTTTTATTTTTATAATATAGTTATTAGTTTCACTGCATTGGAATTACAAACGGGTGAAATTAAAATCCACTTACCTCTGCTGCACCATGGGGAATGTGTTGCTTCCTCTTCCATCATTCATATATTCTCTCTCTATTTTAAAGTTTTTAACTGAGGGTGGTGGGGCACTTGGCTTTCAACTAAAAATTTATGGTAAGGAGATTTGAATTTCTCAGTTAGAAGTAGGGGTTTGATTTTATTTGAACCTGAAAGTGCGATTGGATGTCTCCAAATGAATAAAAAAAATTGAAAGATATGAAATGGTAATTAATATTTGATACTTTTTTTAATATGTCATGTGAACACCCGTGTAACTGGAAAGGTGAGGAAGAAACCAAGGTGTTAACTATATATATTTAATGGTGGTGAAGAAACATAACGCTGTCATTAATGGAATATAAACAATGCATTATATATATTTACGTATGCCAAACTTGGAATTGTACATTTTAAAATTTTGATATCCATTTTACTTATAAACAGATGATGACATCCGTAAACGAATCTCTATATTCGTTTAAAGATTTTCATATTGTATACAGGAGTAAATTTTAACCTTAAAAATGAAAGGATAAATTCGGAATAAAAATATAGAATGAGGGGTAGAAAAGGAAAGGGGAGGTGCAGGGAGAAAATGGGGAGGTGCAGGGAGTAACGCCCTTTATAGTTTTTGGCATGGACTTGAGATTAGTAAAACTTTAATCACGGCCCAATCTTAGCCCAATACCCCTAATTTATAGTTTTTGGCATGGACTTGAGATTAGTAAAACCTTAATCACGACCCAATCTCAGTCCAATACCCCTAATTACCATTTACCTTAATCCTCGCAACCAGACCTATTTTTTTGACTATGGTCGGACGTCTCTGCCCCTAACTGACCGATCTTGCATGTTGGTTCTACAACGTTCAATAATTGTTAAGCTACTTCCTTCTTTCCGGGCCGTCAGACTGGTTTGATGTGAGGTAACAGAATGGTCGTCTGGGCCATACAGTACAAACTTTATTTTAGATATAACAAGTATAGAAAAGAACATGATGGCAAAATTGTAATAATCCACAATAATTTTCTAAACCGAGTGGAGTCTAACAAGTATAAAAAACTTAAAATTTTATTTTTTAAAATTCAAAATGAATATACTGAACCATCAGTATATTCTAGTGGTGACTTGGATAGGAGTAAGATGACTCATTCTCCTCAACATGATACATGGAAGAAAGCTCCTCAAAGACCATAACAGGAGTACACATCTCAAGAAGCTACAGGCGTAGCTAAGCGCATTGTAAGTACTTTAATACTAAAATATTATTAACATATTTTCCAATCTTAACTTCATATTTTTGGATTGTAAGATGAGTTGGTGGAGCAAAGCGCATAAGTTTTGATTACATATTAGTGATTGTCATTGGTTGTCTAATTAAAGCATCCTGGACGTGTTTGTGGTGTAGGAAAATTTGTTGACATCCGTTAATTCTTTGGTCCTCTATTAACTCATCATAGTAAAACTCATGTCATTGAGGAAGTCCTCAGGTCTATCAGAGAATAAATGAGACAAGAGATGTTGGAGGAGATGAGTGAGATTAAGAAGGAGTATTGTGATATGTAGGCATAATCGAAGAAGGAGTATACGTGGGCAGAGTTGTTAGTATACATGCAAGAAGAGTTAACCTCTCCCTTAGGCTAGCCTAGAAATCCCCCTTAACAACCTTCTCCTATTTATATAAGCAGAAATAGGAGTTTTGAGGCTTCCCATTAATAGGCTTCTCCCTCTGTTGATACAAACTACGAGTTGTTCAAGTGCTTAATGGCTTAGGTAATTTGTCTTATATTATTTAGCATATAGTTGTTTGTTGAACTATACTCTTTAATCTATTTTAAAAATATTATTTGATTACCGTAGGTAAAATGTATATATTAGAGTCAACAATACATCATGAAACCATTACAATTGATATGATGAGGGTGATGATTGTAGATATTTAAGATGCTATAGCTCCAGTTCTTATACCCACTTAGGAGGTTGAGACAGTGGGGCAAGCCCTTGACAATTTTATCCTTTGGTCAATTAGATTAGCAAAAACAATTGTAAAGGAGGTCATTGTCTTTAGTTGTTTTAACTACACACTTTTTTTATTAGTGTATACTAATCTTATTTAAGTATTTAAATATGTATACTAGGTTGGAGCACACAAAGGAGGAACATGTGAATGAATCATTGCCACAACCATCATAGTTGCGACAACTACTATAACTGTCACAAGGTTTAGGCTTATTCAAGGTTGCAGGAAACACATATCGCCTTTAAAAAGAAGTTGCAATTCATTTGCACCAATTGTAAGTAGTTAATCTTTTAGAATTTGAAACATAAATATGGAGTTTATGATATTCTATGAATTTAACTTGTAGTGCTTGTGTCAATCGGAGAGTTTTGAGTGTGAATATTATGATGAGACACATTCTAAAAATTGCATCCACAAACATTGTTAACTCATGGGATTTGGTAATGTGTACAATTTATAACTTACATATTTAGTATACATATTAAGTATTTATTACTGTAATTTGACTCAAATTATTCATTCTATAGATTTTGGATGACAAAGATGTCCTAAAGGAAGTTTGTGAGCAATAGACTTCGTTCCTTTTAAGTGTTTATAATATATTTAGTTAGGTGATTTTATGAGGTTAGGATTGTATTATTTTTTTTATGTAATTATTACAACATTATATATATATCTTGGTTGACTGTTTTAGATTATTGGGTTGTTATGGACTGTATTGTATGCATGTTTGTATAAGGTAGGGAGCAAATACAAACTTACCATTAAAAAAGTCCATGATTTTTTATACTAGGTCATTCACTAACAGGTATAGAAAGTGAATATTTTTAAATTGGTTAGTAGACAAGGTATTGAGAATAGATTTTTTAAACCGGTTAAGGTCTCAATTAGTTTAAAAAATCTGAGTGATACATATATAAATTTTTGTTTCCCAAGTGAATATTTTAAAGTGACTTTCAACCTAGGTACAGAAAGTGAACTTTTTAAACAGATTCTAGAATTGTTTTAAAAAGTTTTATACATGTTTGAAAATCAATTTAAAAAACCTTTTTAAGTCGTTTAAAAGAGTTTTTCTACACTAGTGATTTATATTATATAAGTAGATGCAAACTTCATCTTAAAAATCAATTTTATAAGATTAAATTATATTAAAAGTTCAATTCTTAACCTGATATCAAAATTATGAGTTTAAATTTATTATAATAAAATTTATTATTTGTTCGATTTATTATGTTAATTAGTAATAAAATAAATTTATAATATGCAAATGAAAATCAAAATCTTTATAAACACCGAAATTGGTCTTTCTCCTTTGGCGAACATGGTGTTTCTTGAACAGTACGGCATGGTGAAACATGAATTAATGAAAATGGGTCCTTATTACGTGAATAGCTTCACATATCCATATATGATCGTGGATGTACCTCATATTATTTCTGGTCACACATTCATGCAATGCTTTTTCAATCGCTAATCCAATTATGATATGTCCCAGGCAGCACGTGGACCAATCACGCTATGCCTAACACAACGCGTTTCCCTTCTTTATCACAATTATTAAACGAAAAAATAATAATAAAAAGATCCAAGTATTAGCATCTGAATTAAAATAAAGAGAGAAAGTTAAAAGTCATCGTGGAGAAAATGACAACGATGAAAGGTAATAAAATTAATAAAATTTATTTTGCTTTTTCTCTATTAATGTTCTGAAAAGCAAACAAAAACATTTTGATTTGAAAGGTAATAACTAAATATGATGGTTTGTTAAAAGACTTACGTGGTTTATATATGTGAATAGAGAAAATGGAAATTGGGCAACGTATGTAGTTTATTTGTAAATCCTTGTTTGTCCTTTAAAAGTAATTGTTGGGAGAGGTGTCATGGTATTGCATTCATGCTTCGAAATTGGAAAATCACTTTGGATTTTTTTTAGGAAATCACTAACCATTACTAATAAGCACTGTGTGTCGCTTTCATATTAGGCATAATCAACGCGTTAATAATAATTATAATAACACGTAACTGCACCCTTCCATTCTTCACTTGCCACGACCACACGACATTGGATAATAATTTACAAGAAACAACTACTACCATTTCACACTTAGACACAATCCCGATTCTTAGACTTCAGGTACTATGTGTCTGCCTAATATTAATGAATAAATAAATAAATAAATAAATATTATAGCGCATTAACAACTTACGTAAAATTTTAAAACAAAAACACTATCTTCTTTGTTTTAGGATTGTCTCACCCCCATTTTGATTTAACAAAAATAATAATACAAATAAAACAATGTATCTTCTTTCCCTTCATTGTCTCTCACCTAACACTCAGACGGATAGACCCATTTAACAACTTTAAAATGTGAAAACGATGAATAATAAAATGAGCTTCTATTTTTTTTTTATTTTTAAAATTAAATATGAAATTATCATAATATTATTAAAATGAATTTAAAATACTAACAATGTAGTTTTTTGAAATCTTGCTATGAATTACTCACGCACTCCAATTAGTATATTAGTTATCCGAAAAAGAATTAAATATATTAAAAATTTAAATATGAATCTAAGTTTAATATTAAATAAAAATGATAAAATTATATATCATATAAAAGAAATTGACAAACTAATTTTCTTAAGATATTGAGTTAAAAAAATGATATAATTTTTTTATATAGATTAAGTTTAAGTCTTATAATATTATATATCTCCAATAAATCATTCTTCGAAAAAACCATTAGTTAAAAAAATAACAACTAGTAAGATTTTACATAAGTATTGATGAAGTTAATAAAGAATATAAACTTTAAGATAGTATAATTACATTTGAATAGAAAATTATTTGATTTTTAATTTGATGAAAATTCAATTAAAGGGAAAAATATATGAAGAGAAAATTTAAAAAATATTGAATGGGCAACACGGAGAGCTGTTATAAGGTGCATCATCATCAATCACCCTTGAAATTGAATAATTGTGATTGAGATGTTGTAAGGTAGATATTGATTATTGGGGAACCTCATTGATTGGTTTGATTTTGTTTTTGGTGGAAGTCAAACTTCAAAGCAGGAAGAAGAAGGAAGGAAGGTAGCTTCTTCAACCACAAACGCAAAGCAATGGGTCTATTTGAAGTGATGGAACTGCCAGATATTTATTCGGATCAAAACAAAGTCCTGTACATTAAAAATTTTAAGATATTAAATATTCAAAAATATTATTGGTATCTTTATATTTAAAAATAATTTTGTTAATATATTCTTTAATTTAACTATAGATAAAATTTCATCTGCATCACGGTTCTTATACAATAATATCTATTTACTCAAATTAAATTAAACTGAAAACACTTTTAGTTAAAAATATGTTTGCCGTTATTATTAACATAAACTTTACAATATAATTAAATTTTATAACAACGAATTAAATATTTTAAAAATTTTAGAGAGAATCAAAATATATTTTATCTGTAATTATATCAAGGTTAGTTTTTTATGCTTTAAAATTTTCTTGGACTGTCCCAAAGAAATAAAATATGGAAAAATCTGGCCTCTTACGTTTATACTAAAATCATCGTTAAATGTAATTAAAAAGGAGCTATTAAATACCGATTTGAAATAAAACAAAATGATATTAAAAAATGTTGAAACTAGAGGAAGCCTTTTTCAATATCAAACATGAATAAACAAAGCCTTTTAATGTTTTTTTTTTCTCCCTGTTCAGAGCTATATTAATATTACTCTAACAACCTCGTAACTACCTTGAATGAAGTTCCATAAACAATGAAAACTCATGATGTCTTTAATTTGTATCTTCCGATATAGATTTTATTGAAACTATAATCCTGGTTTCAAAATCAAGATTTAAGTTGTAAAATAGTAACATCTTACAGTTTTATAGTTTTTTTCGATTTACATCTTATATATGATTGTGCTAGAGTAAAATTATTAAGACTGTTAAATAAAATCGTAAATCGTGGATAATTTTGTTTTTGTTTGAATTAATTGGCCACTTGTTAACCTTTTTAAGTGAATAATTCAATTAAAAAAAATCTAAACCTAATTAAAAATTAATGAGATTAAAGATTTACTTTCTTATCTGTATTATTAGTTGTAACACTACGTTAATGAATAAGATTTTATTAAAACAAAATTCAAACTTAATTAAAAATGTTTTGAAGAAAGTTTCTTGGTTGTAGAAATTCAAACTAAGGTTTCGATATCAGTTGTTTGTTGGAATTTTTTTTTTTCTTTATCAGCATCAAACACATTATACGATTTATTGAGAAGAAACAGTATTTATACAGTGAGAGAGTTTATTCTGGAAGGAAGAGAAGAAGCAGACTATCTATATCCAAGCAGGATTCTTCAATGGTGTGACAACAGCTTTCACCTGGAGGTAGTTGTGAAGACTATAGATTCCTTTCTCCCTGCCAATACCACTCATCTTGTACCCACCAAAAGGAATCGCAGCATCAAAAACATCAAAGCAATTGATCCACACAGTTCCGGCTCTCAGAGCCCGCATCAATTTGTTGGCCGTGTCCACGTTCTTAGTAAACACGCCTGCCGCTAGACCATAACGTGTTCTATTTGCCCGTTCAATTACTTCATCAGTGTCCCTAGTGTATGTCAAATTTTATTAGAAAAATACCCAGATGCCACATTAAAATCAATATGTTTGGTTTTTGTAGGATTTCACAAAATGAACGATGATGATGATGATGATTATGAAATTAGTACATTTGAAAGAATCCACCAATACTAGGATGATGTTTGATTAATAAGTTTTAGTATGAGAAATTGGGCAATCAAATTTCACTCACTTGAATTTCAAGATGGACTGAACTGGGCCAAAGATTTCGTCTTGTGCTATCAACATGTCATCCTAATTATTAGCACGTGTTAGAAAAAGCTTCAGTATAGAATCTTGTCTTACTCCATTTATGCAGATTACTTGTAACAGATAATCAATACCTGCACATTTGAGAAGACAGTTGGCTGGATAAAGAATCCTTTCGAGCCCAATCTATCCCCCCCACATTCAAGGGTAGCATTGCTTTCAATCCCAGACTTTATGTACCTAAGGACTTTCTCAAATTGTTCTCCATCAATCTGGGAATTTTGCATGAACAGTGAAATATAGTGTTTAGTTACACCAGAGAGTATGATCAATAATGTACTGTTCTATAAAACGTCAACTTTTTGGATGCACTCATGATTGTAAGGAGGAAAAAAGGTAAAAGAAAGAAAGAAAATTACCTGAGGACCTTGTTCAACACCTTTCTTGAATGGATCTCCAACAACACGTCTCAAAGCTCGTTTCTTTGATTTCTCCAAGAACTCATCATAGACACGCTCATGTACAAAAGTACGAGACCCAGCACAACAACATTGCCCCTATAAAGAATCAAACATTAGGCATAAGCTTTCTTCTTGACACTTGCATTTTAGGTTCAAGGAAGCAATGGAATCTGACTGAATAAACCTGATTAAAGAACAGAGCAAAGTGTGCAAGTTCAACAGCCTTGTCAACATCAGCATCGTCGAACACTATGAAAGGTGATTTCCCTCCAAGCTCCAATGTCACTGGCTTAAGATTGCTTCTTGCAGCCAATTCAAGTACAACTTTTCCAGTATCTGTCGAGCCAGTAAACGCTAGCTGCAAAATTATAATATCTTTGACCTTTATATATTGATAAAAACGGTTTGCTTACCACTATGTAAAGAGTAGGCTCAAAGCAAAGTGAAATTTAAATTTAACCTTATGAAATAGATTTCCATGGGATTCAGACCAGACTGTACTAAAATATAATACACCATGACAGACTGTAACCCTTAACACGTTTACCAATCTAGACTTTCAAGATTAGAACTAGAACAAAAGCATGTTTAACACCAAGACAGGTTCATTCTTTACAGAGCAATAAGAGAGTCTAAGATGCTTGGTTTCCAATATACCTTGTCCACGTCCATATGACTTGCAAGAGCTGCACCAGCAGTTGGACCATACCCAGAAACTACATTCAGAACACCTTCCGGAAGACCAGCCTGCCCAAAAGGGTGAAAATTACACAATACAAATTATCTCGAGAAGCAGAAATGTAACTGAAATGGCCATCATTGACCATCGACATATCATATCAAAACATTCTGTATTTCTTTATTGCTTCTTTAACATGATTCCAAAATCTATAAAGATAATGAATACCACATGACAAATTATAGAGAAAAACATCCATGAAAACTTGTTCTGATTGTGACATAAATGAACATTGTATAAACTTCATATATTAAGTACACATTGACAAAGCAAACTTGTGGTTACTAGTAGACTTTTAAGTTCATTGGCTAGATAAAACCAGGTAGAATTTATTAATTAGAAAAGGGCAGTTCATGGATGAGGTTCCGTCAATGAAGGCGAAGGGGTGGTTTCCCCAACTAGAGAACGTGATCTTTGCATTATTGATTTTCCAATTTTGTTGGCAGGTAAAAGTACAATGAAGTGCCGCTAGAGCGATGTTAAAGGGGAATAAGCAATGACAAGCTCAACTAAAAAGTGTTCAGTTTATGTCTTCATGACTAGATATTTGACTGTGTCCATGCTTAAGAGTCAAGGAAAACACAGCTTGCTTTACTTAGAAGCTGACCTCATGAAATAGTTTTGCAACAAAGAGAGCTGTTAGTGGTGTTTGCTCAGCAGACTTCAGGACAATGGTATTACCACATGCTAGAGCTGGTCCAACTTTCCAAGCAAACATAATTAAAGGAAAGTTCCAAGGTATAATTTGTCCTGCTACACCAACTGGTTCATGCAATGTCTGAACATGGTAATCTCCATCAGCTGGGACGGTCAACCCGTGAATTTTATCCGCCCAACCTGAACAATAATACTTGTTAGGATGAGGGAATCAACAAGAAACTTCTTAAAACAAAATGATGGATTAACATAATAAAAGCCTAACTCTTGTTACAGTTATTACCAGCATAATAGTGAAATAAACGCACAAATAATGGAACTTCTGACTTGGCAGCCTGTTCATAAGGCTTTCCATTGTTCCATGTCTCCAGAGCAGCTAGCTCATCGTTGTGTTTCTCAACCAAATCAGCAAAGCGAAGCAATATTCGACTTCTTTCCTGAAGGAGTACTCCATAAATCATTATCAAACATTAATCGAAGGTTGAACAAGAAAAGAGGATACTCAGGAAATACCTACATATGCACTCATTTTAGGCCAAGGCCCTTCATCAAAGGCCTTGCGAGCTGCTGATACTGCACGGTTGATGTCTTCAGCATCCCCTTCAGCTACATTAGCAATCACTTCTCCCGTTCGCGGGTCATAAGCTGGAAATGTTTTCCCTGAAACCACGAGAAATTAAAGATAAGGTCCATCACATGATTTTGCAAGTGGGATAAGCAAAATTCTTTTCACTCATTCTTAAACACGTTAGTAGTACGTGTTCAAATTTCAGTTGAGAGAGTTCAGAAGTATTTTTTTACTCTCCGAGCAACAAATTCTTCTTTCTTCATTTTGTGCATTAAAATTTGCAAGAATACTTTCCCAACTTTATTCTAAACGTGATCTTATCTGTGGGGTGTTCAAACAAGAGTTCGAGCATGCTACAACAACATTTTATCCAAGCCAGACACACCTGATGCAGCATCCACAAATCGTCCATTTATCAGGTGCTGTGTATAACGTATTGGAACTTGTGGAGTGATTAGGTCCTCAACAGCTGCAGACGTGCTAAATCTATTGATGTTTCTCCACCCTCCGGAGTTTCTTCCTGGGGGAAACAAAAAAATTCATGCGCTAAGTTTCGTGAAATGAATCGAACTATGTTTTATAATCATCTAGCTTTGAATCAATATATTTGATATTGATATTAACTACTCCGTACACCATTTTAAATTACATATACAGACAGTAGGAGAAATGGAGAGTCTCTGTCCTTGAATTATATAATTATATATTTGTTCTTCCGAAACAAAAGTGAATTTTGATATGGTTTGAAATCTGGTAGAGTTATGGGCATATTAGTAAAGGAGTAGGAAACCAATTAAGTATTAACAAAAGAAAAAGATGAGGGTGAAACTGAGCTGGTCACCTAATGAGTGAAACAAAGCAGCTCCAGAAGAATGGGAAGAAGAAGAGAGAGACCGAGAGAGTAACCAGGAAAGTCTGCGAGCAGCCATAGTCATAGATTTTTCTATGCTTCTTGGTCTTGTGAATCTAAAAAGGTACTCTTCAAAGATAAGAATGGTTTCACGATGAAGTTGTCATCATCAATCGTTGTCGTGAAGTGTCACGTGATGAATGCTTCACTTGCGGGTTTTATCAATGTGTTAGATTTTAGGTGTGACATTATCAAGAAGGATTATTGATATTTCAAATACTTGGTTTACATTAGCCTTTCCGAACTAAGTTGATGGTAATATACAAACAATCAATGTCTTGATTTTTTGCGCGGGAGGGATTCATCATATCTGTTCACATTTTTTAAGGAAAAAAATAAATAAATTACAGCACCAATTACTATTTAAAAATCTTTCTAACAAAGTGAATTTTTGTATTTAAAATAAAGCAGTGAAAAATAAAGAAGAGTAAAAAACTTTTTGATATCAAATAGTACTGTCCTTTTTTAAGATGTTGATATTTATTTATCTTTCATTTATAATATGATTGGATTGAATAGTGGATGAAACCATACTTGTCGAGACTCTATCTTAATATCTTGACATTAATAAATACTTAAAAATCATGCGCAATCTCGTAATAATTATGATATTTATTATTTTTTATAAATGTGGATTGTGATATAAAAAGAGAGAAAGGATATGTTTTCTTTTAAAATTATCTAATAAATTAAGAATTTATACCATTAAATTGTGAAAATTGATGCTAGACATTTTCATACAACAAATAGTAAATAACAAATAAAAATAATAAAAAAGTAAAATTAATTAAGTTTATGTTCTAGAATTTATTTAATTTAATAAAAATGAGGTTTACACTTTTAAATCACAACAATACATAAAACATATAATTAAAGTTGTAATGAGAAAGAAATAGTTTTAGAATCTAAATGAATTTGATAGACATCAAATAATTAAAAAACAAAAAAAAATATTTTTTATTTAACAAAAGAAAAATTCATAAAAAATAAAAGAACTAAGAAAAACAACAAAAATAAATTTTAAAATAGTATCTAATACATTAAAAATACTTTAATAATTCAATAATTTAAAAGAAAAAATATAGAAAGAAAAATGAGTATCTTTTTGTACTATTTATATACTTAATTTAAAAATAAAATATTACTAGTATCCATATTTAATTAAAACGGGTTAAAGTTGAATTTAAATAATACTCATCAAAGAGTATTTATTTGTGTTCATGACCACTATAATTTTTTCGGTGGGCACGAGTTTTGAAATAACAAAGTTTTTAATTGAATCTGTTTGTATGATTTAAAATTTGTAATAAATTGTGTGTAGAGATAAGTCATGCAAAAAAATGGTTATATTTCTGTTAGGCAATAAAAGTTGTGTGAAGGTGAAGCGGGAAGAGGACGGAGAATACAATGAAGTTTCTTTTGTTTGTACATGTGTCCTGTCTCGTGTCTTCTGAACTGATCTCCTATGTTGTACAATTAAATCTTATTACTTTGTGAATTAAAAATTTAAATAAAATTATATGTAGAAAATAATCGGTATGAATAATGTAATAATTTCCCCGATAAACGGTCTGTATTTCTCTGCTTAATTATGGTGGGTGTATAGTTTTAAACTAAAACTATGTGTTTTATCTATTTAATCCATTTAGACCTAAATTAATAACTATATGTAGCACATCCAATTTTGGATTAATCCTAATTTATGCTTAAAATGAGTATTTTTTTCATACGTAAATAATAATTCGGTTTTTATTTTTATTAAGTTGGTTTAATTTTGTTTTAATATTTTTTATTTCAATTTGGTCTTAATTTTTCTTAATTTTATTTTATTTAGACTTTTTTAAGATCGTTTAAATAATTAATGAATAATGATTCGTATATATCACATGTTAGTTAATGAGTTTTAATTTCTTTTGATTTTTTTTTGTTTTTAATTTAAAAAAAAAATTTACATGTTAATTCAATACCTTGTTACTAAAATAACAAGAATATGTTTAGAAGATGATGTTTTATAAAAGCTTTTACGAAAGGAAGGCAATAAACCACAACTTTACTTTTATATTAGTTCATGTTAAGAAGTGGATTTTAAGTTTAACTTAATCCCATAAAACTGACTTATAAGGTAATATTTGCACCCACTTATATACTCTAAATTGGTCTTATCTCTAGTCAATGTGGGACTTCCAACACACTTCCTCAAGCCGAGGTATATACATCTCGAGCGCGAGACTAGACATTAATGGGTGGTCCGATAATGGCTCGATGGCAGATAAAACAATATGTCCAATAAACAACAACTATGGCTAGGATAGGCTCTAATCTAGCTATGATACCATGTTAAGATTACACGAGTTTTACCTCTTTAAGGTTTACACAAGTATTCTTACCACTCTTCACCTAATCAACACAGCTAGTCTGAGTTTAAATACTCATGGTTTAAAACAAATATTCTTACCACTTTCTGTCTCAAGTATTCTTATCACTTCTGGTCTTAACCTTACATATCACGCCTAGACAAGTGCTTTAATTCTTTTTAGAATTTACAATACAAACAATGTTATGAGTAAAGATACATATGATTACTCTTAAAGAGAGGATATTAGCATTACAAAGAGTTATGTGATTTATTAATCTTTTTCTCTCAAAAAAAATATAGTATTCAAACGATATACGAGGGCAACAAGATAATATTTTATTCTTTTTATATTATCCTTCTTGCGGTATCATTGCTCTTTTTGTTCTTTCAAGTTTTTGTGTGTGTGTGTGTCTATATATATATATATATATATATATATATATATATATATATATATATATATATATATATATATATATATATATATATAGCTTTTCTTGAAAGATGACCATTAGATAAGAAATTTGACTTCAGGAGATTAGGTAGCTTTAGGTAGGAAGTCAGACTTTAGTCTACTTTGTAGGAGTTAGAGCTTTATCATAACTTTAAGCAAAACTGAGCTTGTACGATGTGACAGAGTAGAAGGTTTCAAGGAAAACATTTCAAGTATGTTGATAAACATGAGACTGTAATACATACTTAAGATATTTTATCATTTGTCATGTTACTCATAAATGCATCTTTTGATAAAACATACAACATGTATAATCATTAGATTGTATAAAACATTAGATGCTTATTCAAAGACTATAGCGTTTAACAATCATTTATTAGACAATGTATTCTTTAAAATGTTTTGCTTGAGATAAAACTTATATTGAATAAAAATTTCTTTTAGCTTCAGTGTTATAAAAGAGATAGACTTTTTCATAAGACGTTAACTTGTTACTCTAATAGTCTCTTAGGTTATTCCAAATAGAGACACGTTATTTATGATTTCAGTTTATTACACATTTTAGTTTAGAAAATCGTGTTTATAAGCTTGATTTCAATTAAAATAGACATTACAAAATATTTATTTCTTAAGCTTTATTTCTTTTAAGCAATTTTTCATATTCAACAACATTTCTTTTTATGTTTTTTTGTTAAACTTTAAAACATGAGTTGCTTAGATTGTTTATTCTTTACGATATTTTCTTAAAATCACGTGGCAGTGACAATGTGACATGTCAGTGTCTTATATTCAATTTGGTTCCTATATTTGTTATTTTAATTCAATTCAATCTGTTTTTTAAAGTAGATCAATTTTGTCTCTCTCCGAATTGAAATCAAATTTAATTTTTATTAAAAATCATATTTTAATAATTGACATGTGATACTACACTGTCACTCAACCTAAAAGTGCATTACATGGACTTAACTTGGGTCTAGTCTAACTCGAACTACTTGACTTGAACCTGACTTAACACGGTTTGACTTAACTTTACATAATATGGATTTTAATTTTGATTGACACTAGTGAAACAAGTGGATTCTATGATGATTTATTATAATATGTGAAATCCTTCTGTTATAGTATGTTGGTCCATATCATTTTCGTTATAAAAGTAATAGTTACTATGACTGGTAAAAAGTAACCTGCCATAATAAATTGAACAGTAACAAAAATAACACTTATTATAGTATGTAAAAAAAGACATGTCATAAGTGAAAAAAAGTTAGACGCGATAACAAAATTGAAATTATATTCAAAACTTATTTTAACATTAGAAAAATCATTCATAATAAATCTTTATCATAATTATTACTTCACCACTTATCATAATATTATGTCTAAATCCTAAAATTCTATTATTTCAATTCATTTCATGCATCTCTTTATTTCTCTTCATAAACATTTCCTCAAATCATTACTTCCACGTCGTCTCACTCCCCCCACAATGTCGACAAAGAAAAAAAAAATGTATGTGACCATGTTATATATATATATATATGGACACTTATTTCATTCATCTATCATATCATTTTCTGCTAGAGTCTATTAATTTATTTAATTTCCATTTTTGGTTATTTTCGAAAAAGTAATTTGGAAACAAAAAATATATTTCCAAATATGTTTTGGAAAAGGAAAATTTGTTTTTAGATTTATTTTTTTCGGAAATTGTTTTTGGAAACTAAGTTTTGAAATTCACTTTCAGTTTCGGAATGTTTTTCCGGAAAACGTTATTTCCTTTCGAAATCCATTTTCTGGACAGCTTTTTTTTCCAGGAATCAATTTTCAGTCACATACCTCTCCTGGAATCCATTATCCCCACAACACTGCTTCAAATAAAACTCTCAAGAACAAAAATTGAATTAAATAAAATAATAGGATCCAGGAAGCAATTGCATATATGGATTTTGTAAGAGGCCCATATATAAATGGGTTTCATGTCAAGAAGCCCACAACTCTACTGAGCAATGGCACAAACAGACTACCCTTGAGATATATTTATGATATAACGTAAATAATTTATTTTACTAACTGCACATTAAAAGAGTATTATTACTATACACACGTTAGTAATTTCAATTTTTAAAATTTAAAAATAGTAACAGTTGATTTTATTTATAAAGAAGTACTATAAAATAAAATGACAATTATATTTGTTTAAAATATTTATTACGTATTGGATTGATTTGTTTAAAATATAATTATAAACTAATAAATCGAGTTTAAAAGGATAATAAATTTTGTTATATAAATTATTCATTTTCGGAAAATAATATGAGAGAAAATAAGAAAATTTTAGTAAATTTGTAATGACTTAAATATGAAAAAGTAATGTTCAACGGATTTTATAAATAAGTACATCCCTTAACTCTATTTAATGTTACTATTGTTTTTTTCTTTAAAAAAAAAAACACTTTATCTTTAAACTTAAACATTATTTTAAAGGAATATAACTGAAGATAATTATACTTTTTATGGTTTGAAAACAGGAATATAAAATGAAATTTGGCCATTATTTTTAATAAGTGTAAAACTACTTACCTTTTTTTTCTTCTTATGGTTGAGTTTACCTTTATTTTTTCTTCTTATGGTTGAGTTTAGAGTACACAATTTACCCCTCTTAAATTTTAACCTTTATGAGTAATTTTTCAAAAAGAAAATGATTATTTGCTAAATTTTTTTCTAAAGGAATGTGTTACGATACGTGTGATAATTTCTCTATTAATGTAAATAATTTTTTTTACATATTAGCTTATCATTTTTTTCATGTTATTCTATTTGCGTTGTTTTCTTTGTGTGTAATGATGAGGATGAAACAAATGAGAACATAACGATGTAACGTTGGTAACCAGTCGTAAATTTATTTATTTTATTTTTTAAAAAACTTTAGTCCTGTTATAATTATTATATGACTATCTATATGTTAAATACATAATTTGGATGGAGGTTATAATATAGAAATTATATGTTTATATTATTTTTTTAAAAGTTAAATATGTTTTTAGTTTCTATATTTTGGAATGATTTTAGTTTTAGTCTTTTTTTTTTTTAAATTAAAGTAGATTTTAGTTCTCCAAATTTAGTAAATTTTGGTTTTATTCCTCCAAACTGACGTAAGGTTCATGGATCACTCATTTCCTTGGCTTGTTTGTAACTTTTTTGTTGAGAAATTTGAGCTGCCCTGTTGGGGTTTTATTTGTTGTGTTTGCCTTTACTGTTTCTTGTTCTGATTCCATTCTTCCCAAGTTTGGATTAGATGAACTAGAAGCCATGTTAACCACAGCACTGCTAGAGTTTTTGTATGTGCAGCTATTCAGTACAACAGCAAGAAGAACCTGCTCAAATTAAAATAAAAAATTACCAGAATTTCTTATCAGCTAACAGTGTACAAACTTTTTCCTTGATAGTGTAAAGAAATAAAAATGGTGGCGCTTACCTTTAAAATGGTTGAGTGGACTTCCAGAAGGGATCTTGTTCTTGTAAGTAGGCGAACCAGAAAGAAAAACTGGGATAGATAGAAAAATGCTAATGGTAGAAATTGCAAAACCCCATTGCCAGCCTTTGTTGTCTTCAATCCACACAACAAAAGTAACTGCAATGAGGACACCGCATGACAGGCAGAAGACAAAGTAGTTGAAGAAAGTTGATCTCTGCTTCCGACCAGACGAGGTGGTTTCATCTAATTGCTCACCAACATGTGCTGGCAGTGACCCTTTGATCCCTCCAACCGCCAAAGCCACCAGATACAGTCCAACAAACAACATTGCTGCTTTCCCACCATTAACTTCTTCACACGGACTCTCTTTGTCACACTTTGGTGCGTTTAACGAAGGATCACGAGCTTGGATGGTCAGAACAATCAGACCATGCAAATATTATACACATTCTTTAGCCAAGCATGTTTTCAATTTGGGGATTTTGCATCACCAACCCTAAGTCAGTTTTAATTCAATCTAAAAATCCCCAAATTGAAAGTGTAAATTATAACATATGTCAAAAAAAATAAACAAAATAAACAAGACGTGACAAACATTATAAAGTAAAACTCTGATGCATACGTGGACAGAGATGTTAGCCAGCTCAGAAGATTTTTAACAGAGTTAGTTTTAGAAAACTAAAACTAGAATTTTCTAAAATTAAAAGACTAAAATGTACTTTAGTTTGAAAGAGAGACTAAAACCAAAATCACTCCCAAAATTCACTATTCAACATTCAATGGGTTTCTGGGCATCATTATATAGGAGAGATGGCCGAGTGGTTCAAGGCGTAGCATTGGAACTGCTATGTAGGCTTTTTGTTT
>NC_028357.1:35006752-35180149 GCF_000741045.1 Vigna radiata var. radiata
AGCAGAAAATCCTCGTAAAAAAAACTCTTGTTATTTTAGTTAAGTTTAAGTTTGACGAGAATAATATTCTACAACCAGTAATTCATTTATTTTCAAACCAACCCATTTATTATCTATTATTTGATTAATTAAACCTTTATATTGGAACTAAACTAAAAACATATTTAACCCTTTGTTTAAGGATAATGATATTTAGACAATTACTCCACAATTAATAATAATAATCATAAACATAGAATAATTTTTGACCAATCACATATTGACACGTAATCAATGTTAAAATGTTATAAAAAAAATTTGTCTGAATATTATTATCCTTTGCTTAATGATTATTATATACAATATTTTGTTTAATAAATATATATCATTAAATGAGATGTTATATACATGCATAAATTATTTAAATTTTAAAAGTGATAATTAAAATGGTAAATTTTGAAAAACAACATGTATATATAATTATAGATATAACTATAGATAAAATAAATTTTAGTTATTAAAATAGAAAAGATTATAAGTAATATTGTGTAAATAATTTTTTTATTATGAGTAATAATTTAAATTTAAAAAATGAATACTAAAATGATAAATTGTAAATAATTCTTTATTTATAATAAATATTTATTTGAATTTGAAAAAGTAGTTATTAAAATGAAAAACTAAAAAAATAGTTTTTTATTATAAATTATCATTTAAATTTAACAAAATAATTAAAAAGATGAAATTGAAAAAACAAATCTCCTTATATATAACTAAAAGAATCATTTTTAAATAAACATAGCAAATCTCAGTTGACGCACCCCACCCATTTATCATCACATGGAGTTGTTGACAAATAGCAATTATTAGTAAGGTTTAGACATACTTTTGTCATATGAAGTTTCTGCTAAAAATTGATTTTAATATAATTTTTTATTATTCGGTGTTATACTTTTTTATAATTATATAATGATCTGATGGCCAATATTAACATTTTCACTGTATCATTAACTATTTTTATCATAGACAACAATATACTAATGATATAAATAATTTAGTTTGATAAGTAAAATTAAATTTTGACAAAATATTGTGTGAAAATAAATATTTAAAGTCTTTTGTGTGCAACATTTAATTTAAATATATTATTTTTGTCCTGTATGACCGTCTGATAAGCTTAAATTAACCAATCAACTGTGAAATTATCGACCGATAAAAAAAATCATTAAAGTCATTAATTCGTGCATAAAAAAACAATTAAATCTATCAATGAATATTGAGGACTAATTAAAGTCATTTACAAATAATCAATATAGATAATTAAACACTACTACAAAAAAGTGTATAGATAGCGTTTTTTTTTTTTTTTTTATTTTATTTTATAGATAGCGCTTTTTAAGCGCTATCTATTGTCAGCACCAATAGATAACGCTTCTAAAAAAGTGCTATTGGCCCTCTGCTCGACAATGGTCGAATACAGGTTTTTGTTCTGTGATTTTGACCCTTTGCTCGGCAATGGTCGAATCCGGTTTTTTCTTTTGCGGTATCGACCCTCTGCTAGGCAATGGTCGAATCAGGGTTTTCGTTTTTATGTTGTTGACCATCTGCTAGGCAATGGTCAATTTTTTTTACAATCCCTCATATTTTTGGTTAATCTTACGAATTCATCTTACTTCATTTCGCCTCCGTAGAAATTCAGACAAAATTAGTATTTCTATTTTTACTTATCTTTTACTATATAATATGAAAACACTACTTTGTCATATTATCTAGTAAAACCCAAGTAAAGAGGGACAACTATTTTCATGATACATACCACTAGGATCATATTCCAAAACAAAACCCTAAAATTCATTGTCGAACAAGATCATAGTTAAGAAAACATGATTCGAAGTTGGGAAATGGAATGTGACCGTTAAAGGTTTTACTCACCGTGACGAGATTCATAATCCAATAAAGATAGAAAACAAAGGAAGTGGTCGAAATGGTACGCATTTGCAGATCCAAGTGCATTTGCAGATCCAAGTGCAAAGGAAAGCGAAGATCTACACACGTACGTCAACCACCAAAATTGAAGAATGGAGGAAGGAAAAGAGAAAAGAGAGAGTTAAATGGGAGCACACATTTTAAAAAATTGGTGTGAAAGCTTGATGTCGTAGCTTATCTTCATAATTGTGGTCGTTATCTGCCTTTCATGAAAGCATTGTGCTATTGTCTATCATAGGGACAAAGAAGAACAACGTGGAAGAGTTAACCATGAAGGGAAGTAACAACCGCGATGCAATGTGGAAAGGTTAATAAGGAAGAGAGTGGAAAAACCTAGAGGGAAACGCAAGAAGCTTGAGGAAAAAAAAGAGCAACAGACTCAAAACCTTTTTCATATTTTTTTTAAACATTTCTAGATAACTTTTTTTTTTTAAACGCTATCTATTCTATTGAAATAGATAGCATTTTTTTAAATAAGCGTTATCTATGGATTTATTTTAAATAATAAATTAAAAAAATAATATTAATTATTTATAGATAGCGTTTTTTCAAAGAAGCGTTATCTATTATTATAGGAATAGATAGCTTTTATTTAAATAAGAGCTATCAATTGTTCTTCACGTTCATAGATAACATTTATTTAAAAAAACGCTATTTATAAGACGTTATCTATGACCAATTTTGTAGTAATGAAAGTCATTTATGGACAATCAATATGTCGAAACTGATGAAAGTCATTTATGGAAAAACAATATGTTGAAACAGATTTGAAGTTCAAGGTCTATAAATCGGTTTTGATTTTGAGACAAAGAAAATTATTCAACATCTTTTTGTGAGAAACTAAAATTATTATTTTTCATTTTCTATCAAAACTTTTGAAGGAAACAAAACAATGAAGTAATAATTTCAAAATTTTTCCTTTAAGAATATTTTTTCTTCTTAATCAAATAATAAGTATTCTGTGAAGTTTTTTTTTTTTTCTCTCTTTGTCATATAACTAATAATATAAGAATTAAAAACATTGAATGCTAAGTCAGTTGAAATGAGTAATAGTTGGACTTTACGTGTGTTGAATTTTTATTAGTAGTAGGTGTTCTATTCGGGATGAAATATATTTATTCAACATTATTTTACTTAAAATAATTTGATCTAAAAACTATTTTACTCCATTATTCAAAAACTAATCTCAAGCATTAATTGGACTAAACATAAATTAATTAAATTTATACAAATGAAATATAATTGCTCAGAAAAACATAAAACTTAATACTTTGTGAATGAATATGGAAAATCTTAGAATAATGCAAAAAAGTTCATATAATGCTGAAAAATCATATTAACATTGAAAAATTTTTGTTGTTTAATTTTTATATTTTTGTACGTAATAATTTTTATTTTGTTTTTGTACGACTATTTTAATTACCTTATTCAATTAATGAAGGTAACACAATATACTCCAGAGAAAAATATTTTTCGTGCATGAGATAAGTTTAACATATAATACACCATAACAGAAATATGTAAGTATATCAACCTCTTACAAGAACTTCAAGACTAATGTTGAGGAATACTACCACAAAGCCAAATAACGAATGTACCAACCATAAGATGTCACACTATTGCTACACTATTGCTGATGTTGTCCATACTATTATAAATCTTTTTATTCCACTCCCCATATTTCGAAACATGTAAATGGGGTTTCATTTATCGGTATGAGCAGAACCCCGATAAACAAATTAGCCCAAACAGGTTTTGTTAGAGAGTCAATAACAACATTAGTCATAAATGTTAAAAGGAATAGTGAATATGCTGCAAGTGTCAATACCAAATTTCGTCTGGACTAGTTTTTTAGCTTTATTATATTATGTTGCCATATGTTTTTATCTTAATTTCTTCTCTTATTTTACTTTATTCTTTAATTTTATTTTTATTTCTTTTATTTTAGTTTATTTCTATGTTATTTATCTCTTTATGTTATTTATTTTTCTTATTTCTTTTTATTTCTTTTTTTATTTTTTGTTTATTAATCTTTGTGTTTTTCTTAAGCTTTGTTTTAATATAATTTGTTTTAATATAACTAGCATAATCAAACACAAATCCATATTAGTTAGGCATTAACTAATTTAGTTAAAAAAAAATGACAAAAACAAAAAGGGAAAAGATTAAAAATCCTCTATCTAAGAAAAAAAATAAAAGAAAAAATATAAAAATAATAATATAAAAAAATACGTGTGCATAACGATAAGAAGGGATAAGTTGGTCTGGAGGACGCACAGACAGAGTGCGGTTTTGGTCTGTGGCAGGCGATTTTGGTTGGGGGATTTGCAAAAGAAACGGTTAAAGCATTTGGTGTTGAGGGAATTTAAAAAAAAAAAAACAAGCAACAAAAGCGGGGAGAAGGATTGAAAAAGCAGAAGAAAGGAGTGTTACGGGGAATACACTGGCATTTTTGAAAGGGAGTGACCAAAGTTCTTCAGAAAAATAGCAAGAAGGGAGACTCTCTCTGAGGCAAAGGGAAAAAAAAAAACAGCTCGCTTTCACTGGAATTTGTCTTTGCTTTTTTATTTTTTTTAACTCTAGTATTTGTCTTATTATTGTGTGTTAATAAACATAAAAAAATATAAAAATATAAAAATAAAATTTCTTTTATAAAAATACCAAAAATATATTTTAAGGGGTCTAGCACATGTGTGTGTCGCACACATCGTCCTTGTGCTAGAAAACCCTTTCTTTTCTATAAATAAAAATTAAAAATATATTTTAAGGGGATCTAGTACATGTGTGATCGCACGCATCGTCCTTGTGCTAGAAAACCCTTTCTTTTCTATAAATAAAAATTAAAAATATATTTTAAGGGTTCTAGCACATGTGTGATCGCACGCATCGTCCTTGTGCTAGAAAACTCTTTCTTTTCTATAAGTAAAAATTAAAAATATATTTTAAGGGGTTTAGCACATGTGTGATCGCACGCATCGTCCTTGTGCTAGAAAACCCCTTCTTTTCTATAAATAAAAATTTAAAATATATTTTAAGGATTCTAGCGCATGTATGATCGCACGCATCGTCCTTGTGCTAGAAGACCTTTTCTTTTTCTTACATAAAAATTACAAAAATACCAAAACATCCTTTCTCAAACAAACAATCAACTTTTCAGCCAGAACTACGTGATCCTTGATTCTCCATCCAAAGTGGAGATACGTAAGAGCAAGGCTAGTCCTTGTCAGGCTCACTTTCCCAAAAATCCAAATTTTCTAAACAAACTTTCCAAACAAATTTTCCAAATGGTTTCCTTCAGAACTACGTAACCCTGATTTCTCAGTCTTACTGAGAATACGTAGGAGCAAGGCCAGTCCTTGTCGGGCACAAAAATAACAAAAAATATTTTGTTTAGAGTTTTATTTTTTTTGGGGAAATTAAACATTTTGAAAACCACATCGAATTTGCGCATTTAATTAAAGGTACTGCCTTTGGGCAGGCGTGTAGGGTGTTAATACCTTCCCTACACGTAACCGACTCCCGAACCCGAGTCTGGTTCAATTTGACCAAGCCTTATCCTTTTTATTATTTTTTTCCATAATTTTCCAGAATAAACTATGGTGGCGACTCCAAAAACTTTTTCAAAACTTGTTTTCTCTCTTTGGATCGTCGTCCCGTCGCAATTTCCGGTTGCGACAGCAAGGAAATTTCTAGTTTATTCTTATCTTAAATAAATATGAAGAGGAAGTTGTGCGTCTACTGCAGGTGCTCCTCTTGTTGCTATTGAAACTTCATGTGGTGGAATATCTTCCCCATGTTCTTGTTCAAATTCTCCTTCTGGTTGCATTGGTTGTTGGGATGTTGTTTCTTCAATATCATAAAATTCTTTGGATGTTGTTTCTCCAACATCATAAAATTCTTCGGCTCCTTGTGATGTTCCTTCTTCAACATCTTCAATTCTTGGTGTTGTTTCTCCTTCAACATGATGTGCTTGAACATTACCCATATTACAAAACAAAGGAAAGAAAAGTTAAAAGTGGGAGAAGAAACAGAGGGAAGAAAAGTTATCAAGATAATGGACGAAAGGCAAAAAAAAGTGCAAATCAAATTAAAGAAGAAAAAAATCATACATGGGAAAGAAGAAGAGATATGTTGCACGTGAGAGCTCTTGTGCCTTGTGTGATGATAGTCTTGTTTCGTGGACACTAGGTTAATGGGTGTTCACATGAGTGTGGTATTAAGGGAGGAAAGAGAAAACAAAAGGTTGGCTGAAAGATGAGGGTTTACGGTTTCATGCAATGGGGTATATATATAGAGATATAGGTGGGTGTTAGTGAAACAAAAAGAAGGGAAAAATATTCTTGGATGTGTTTAAAAGAGAAGAAAGAAAGTGGGGATGATGGGGTTTCATGGCTGAGAGGGGAAGAAGGGTGTTAGGTTAAT
Organism: Vigna radiata var. radiata; assembly: GCF_000741045.1. NCBI lineage: Eukaryota > Viridiplantae > Streptophyta > Magnoliopsida > Fabales > Fabaceae > Vigna > Vigna radiata. Next base: position 35,013,140 of record NC_028357.1, read on the forward strand.
TATTTGTGAGAGAACTTGAAAGTGAGAGATACCAACTCTTGCATTGGATTACGGGTTCATGGGGTATGGGTAGAAGAAGTTTAAGTTTTTTTGTGTTGGAAAGAGAAAAGAAGATGGGAAAGTGTAATGAGGGTTAACGAGAGGTGGATGAGAGTGAGAGCTTGTGGGCTTTAGATTCTTTTAGTTTTTATATTTTTATACATAACCATTTTTATTCTGTTTTTATAGTTTAGAGAAAAATATTTTTCGTGCGTGAAATTAGTTTAACATATAATACACCAGAACAGAAATATGTAAGTATAACAACCTCTTACAAGAACTTCAAGACTAATGTTAAGGAATACTACCACAAAAATTAATCGTACATATGTTGGATTAAACTATTATAACTAGGTCATAAAAGTTATAATTAATATTTATGATATAATTCTTTTTACATCACAATTTTGATAAAAGTGAGCTCAAATCGACTTTTCAAAAGGTGTGTCCGAACTGATTTAGTCTAAGTTGAATTCGACTCTACTTTGCATAAGGTGAGTCAAGTACAACTCATATTCTATGGTGGACCCATTTTGATTGCTTGAGGTGGGTCTAACATGATTCTGCTTGAGGTGGGTTTGACCTAACACGATTTGAACGAGGCTAAGTAATTCGGTCCAATGTAGATCTATCATGACTTGAATTTTACTTGATTCAACTCGGCCTTATGCAAACTCAATTTGTCTCAACCTAAGATGGATTGGACTCAACTATGCTTGAGTTATATGAAAATCAATTGAACTCGAAATATATCGGACCCCACTCAACTATGTTTGATATAAACTTAATGCAACTCAACATAACGTGAACTATGTCAACTTTGGCTTACTTAACACGAATATGATCAAATCATGTCTATCTTAGCTTTGAGCTACTCACACAAAAACCAATTCATGGGACTTTCATTATTACTTTGTCAGGTGGACTTTTTCTTATATGAATTTTTTTGTTCTAAGGTTTTTTTTTTTATTTCAACTCACATAAATCAAAGTCAAACCCTCTCCCCTTGAACCAAATTGAAAGGTTTAATAAAATAGTTTAGAGTTTGTAATAAATTTATTTGAATATTCCTTATAAGTTAACAAGTGTGAAAAAAAAAAAGTAACATTATACTACAAAACTTAAAATGAAGTATGAAAAGTTAAAAAAATGGAATAGAATAAAAACGATGGATGGTGAACTTTAGCCTTTCTAAACTTTTGGGTTTATTGGTTCATATAATCTTTACCTCTCTTCTTTTAATTTTTATTAGATTTTTTCCTTTTGATGGGGGAAGGAGTAACCCAACTAGAACATTTTAGTTTGAAAAGTGTTGGAAGTCAGTTCGAATATATAGATTGGTTAATGAAATGTATTGAGATGTAATTTCTTTTAGTTTTAGAGGTGGATGACCTGCTTATTAATTGTAAATTCGACATTATTACTAGTGGTACAGTGATTAAAAAAGGTTCTAATATAGTTTCATTCTTAATAAAATAGAGGGAAAATTCTTTAACATCAACATAAAAAAAATAAATCAAAGCTTTAGTAATAGAAAATTGTAATATGCATATATTTTAGAAAATAATTTGTTTACTATTTTTTAAATTCATAATCCTATGATAAAGTTTATAAGAAGGTAATAATTTATTTTAATGAAGTTATACTTACATAATTTGCAAACTAAGATGAGAATATGATGTGAATAACGGTTTTGATTAAATTGTTTGAAGTAAGTTTAATTATTATCTAGTAATTAAAAAACTCTTAAAAAATTAATTCAAAAAACTGTTGATCAATGGTTAAATTTGAAAGTTTCGTATATTTGGTAATGAGTATTTTGAAAGAGGTTTACTGAAAATATAATAATAATAAAACATGAATACAATTCATATATGAAAGTGACATTATCTTAAATATAAAATCATAAAGTTATTATGAATTCATGAATTTTGTTCTTTATGATATTAGTGTTTTCTAATTTACATATTTAATGTGGAATTTAAATTTGCAGTTGTATTTCTGATACTTCTATATTGAAGACTTAATTGTTTTTTGATGTTAACTTAATAAAAGATAAGAGTTCACTTATGTTTTGTTTGTTATTTATATTTAAGGCAGCTGGACATTGCTTATAATATTTTTCCTGATTGTTCAACTACTTTCCAATTTTGAGATTGGTTTCAAAGTACCTTTAATTGTATTATAAATTTTATTTTTATTTTGTTTTCTTTGAAGGTGCTTAATAGTATTGTAAGTACTCAAGTACAAGATATTTGTCTAAGTGACTTTCACACATATGGAGTGTTTGGAAGATGTGAAATGCCTGAAAGCATGATAATCAATATACAGTAAAAAAATCTTATTGTTATTGACATCACCTTGTAATATTTCTAAAGGGGTTGAGTAGTTTGTTATTGTTAAAGTTTCCAATAATGATTACAAAGATTCATAGACAAATAGTTTATAATGTATAACTTTATAATTTGTTTGAGAAGAGAGAAGTTATTTTTTTAAATTATGTTATATTTTTTTTTAAAATAATGATATTTTAATAACATTTTGATAATATTTTAACATTATTTATATGTGATTTTATAATTGATTAAAAATTATTTTATAATAAATAATAATAATCATAAAATTTTTTATAAACTAATAATATAATACACGTAGATAATAATAAAATATTATTAAAAAAATGTTCTCAAATATCATTATCCATTCTTTTAAAATATTTGTTTGATAACTTTCCTTTATAAGATAATTTGAATCAAATTTCATGTAAAAATAAATCAATTCCCCTCATTCACACATATACTTAATATGTGTGGTTGGGTTGTTTATATCTATTAATTGTCTAAATGCAAATCACAATAACAAAATATTTTGTATATAATAACCTTCAAAACTTTCTACATGCTCAAATAAAAACGTTATAGTAGAGAGGGAGTTTATTGAATAGAAAGAACATGGAATAAAATATATAATAATGTATAAGAAATTAGGTGAAAAGAGGAAAAATGTTAAATTAAGTGAATTAATACACGGAAAGTACTTTTTTCTGTGATGAACTCAATTACGTATGACCGAATTTATTGACATTTTTATTTATTTTAATAAATACTAACAAAATTCAACAAAATAATTTGGAAATATAGTATCAACTTTTCACTGTTTTTATTTTTATTTTTCTTAATATCAACACTTCAACTTTAATATAAGATTCTTCTCACAAATCAAATTGCATAAAAAAAATTATTGAAGCATGAACTCAAAATTCAAATCAATATATATAATAAACCTAATTGGTTTTGAATTATTTCTATCTTAATTAATTTCAAACACTTACACTTAATTGGTTAGTTTCTCTCGTTATAGTTGGTACCAATTCTTAAGAAACCAGTGATGTTCTTTCGATATACTCAAAGTGACCTTACTGGCTCATGAACACACTACATTCATAAAGTGTTATTTGTAAAAAAATTATATAAGTGCAACAAAAAGTATTAGTGCAACAGATACTGTGAGCATTAATATTTTTGAATTAGATATGAGCATGACAGAATCAGATTTGCCAAATCAACTTACATTCTCCTACTTTATTTTATAAAAGCTTCTACGGCCAAAATATTTTAAGTTTTTCTTTATATTTTTTTGGTAACACATTTAGTTAAGCCCCCATGTTAAAAATAAAAATATTTTATATAATTGTAACGCATTGAACCATCATAATTATTTAAAAAATATTATATTTCTTTTACATTTAAGAACATTTTATTCTTTTTTTAAACATTAACCCCAACCATCTAACATACATGCACTATTTTTTTAGGTACAATATCCATTTTAATAATGCTCAATGATTAGATTTAAGATCCAGGGATGTGAGTCAGAATGTATCTACCAATTCAATTCTATAGACCCCTCAAAGTTTCATGAGACACCAGAGTACTAAATTAATTTCTTTAGCATTTAAAAACTAATAATAATGCTGCAAATCCTAACATAACATTAAAGTCAAATAGTACAAGAATGTCAGCAACAATATTAAGAAAACATATTTATTCAGGTTCATGTTCCTAAGATGAAGAGACATGTGAACCTTTTTAAACATAAAAGGAATCCTCTTTTCATGTTTACATTTCCGGACAACAAAAAGGTTGATACTCAATAATGGAGTGTATCTTTGATACCTGCAACTCTTTTTGCATTTTTTTATAAATAAATAAATAAGAAAAAAATAATCCAATATGTTTTTAAGTCTTGATTGTTAATTAGATTGATGTAAATGAAATTTATGAATAAGTTTATTAAATAAAAAAGTAGAGTAATTTGCATCATTACATGAAATTCAATATATTTTATCCTATTGCTAACCTTTGTTATGGCAACAAAACATATTGAATGAGTAAAGTCATTCCTCTTCGTATTCCTCTAGAGTCAAACTTTATATTGGAGGCACCCCTTTCCTACAACTTTTAAATTTGTCTAGTATTTACTAAAAAAAGTTTTTCTTTATAGTAAAATATTTGTTTTTTATTCACTTTTAAATCCTTTTTCAAAGTTCCAACAAATTATGACACTAACTTGTCTATATTGTTTATTTAACAACATTGCATTCCTATTTTTAAAAAGCTAGTGATAATTAAAAATGAGATTAAAATTACGAAGATAAAATAATTAGTTTTTCTAAAATGTAGAGGAAATTATAATGTATCAAGAATCTTGATGAATTTATGTTTTCAAAACTTAAGTTTGGGTGGTGTAACCGAATATATATACTCATGTCAGATGCCAACTAAATAATTCCGCAAAACTAAGACTTTATTTCAGCAAGAAAAATGAGCAATTTAAGAAAGGGTCTATTTGAAGATTAATTCTTTTTAACTTTGTATTGTAGGTAAGAATGGGTAAATGCAAGAACAAAAAGAAAAAGAAAAAAGTGATAAATAAATTCGTAAAGAGCTAAAGAAGTAAAAAGATAAATAGACTCGTAGATTCACTTGTAAAAAATAAATAAATAAAAAGACTTGCAGAGCTAAAGATATTGTACAATTATCATTGTAAGCTAATAAAATAATTACTCCCACTCAATTTGTCATTTTGGGTCTATAATCACTAATTAATGTTTATTACATATGTGAAGTTCTAGCAAAACAATGATATAATTGCTACACTATTTGATTTATATGATCATTATTCTAATTTAATTAATAACCTATTATCATAATATAAGTTAAGAATACCCATTATATATAATATATGCATAAGTGTAAATAAGAGATTAAACAGGTATGATCAATGAAATATTTAATACACATATCAGCACTGTATTATCAATTTAGTCGAGTTAGTTAAGTCAATTAGTTTATCTAGATTCGCCAGCATTTAAAAAAAAAATTGATTAAAACATGCTAAATAATAAATACTTAGTACTTAAATTTTAAATATTATTAATTATGATTGGAGTAATATTCTTTTTCAATTTATACCATTAGAGATATTAATCAATAAATTAAAACTTTATTGAACATTTTCATAATTTAGTATGGTTTTAAAAGTATATATCTTTAGTTATGACATGTCCCACTTTTTGATTTCATATCTACACCATAGTTTTCCACCTATATATATTATACCAGGTGAAGGCTAGGAAACGCATTAGAACATTCACTCTCTTTTTCCTTCCTAGTTTTCCCTACGAAACTTTACAAGGCAGAGAAAATAAAAATATAAGAACTGAATACCAAACCGACAAGTTCAGATAGAAAGCAAAGTCCCATGGCATCTAGTGTTGTCTGTCAATATCCGACCAAAGCACAACTTCAGGTTCAGAATTTTGATGATGAAAACGTTGTAACACCAGAAGCTAATAATGGAAAGAAGGAGTGTAATGTAGCACCTAAAGACACATCTCCTACGCTTCCTGGGTGGTATGCTGACGTATCTTGGCCAGGTACTGTTTCTTTCCTACTATCTCTAAGGACCCTTCAAATTCAATTACTTCACTCATTAATTTATATATCATATCATATCATTTCATATATTCTTTATTCTAGATTTTAATTGGGTGCTGTTTTTTGGTCAATGCTCTAAATTTGGTGTTAACTTTTTGAGTTTTCAGTGGTCTTTGTCACACCTACCAATTGGTACAAGTAGTTTTCTGAGAGGAAAGAAGTAAAAATGGTATCTTAGTAATATTAAAAAAACATACATATTGATAACGAATTTACTAAGTTTCTTAATTTTGTGAAGTTATAAATAAATTTCAAATTTTTACAATAATATAAAAAGTGTTGGAAGGATTTTTTAGTACTTTTTATAAAAGAAGGAACTGTGTAAAAAGTGTAGCAAGAATGAGGCATTACTATCTGTACTAGTAACATTTTGAACTACTAACCATACCAACAACTGTACAGGAGAAGCACACATATATAAAATGGAGAAAATCATATTCCAAGGGAAATCAGAATTCCAAGAGCTTCTTGTATTTGAGGTATCTATTCTTTGTGAGCATGTCCCATTTGATTTGTTTTTTATAACTTTGTTACTATTTGATTTTAATGCAACTTTTCGTAATCCATTTTTTTCTCATCTCTACAGTGTAGGGGTTACCATATCTGGTCATGTATATCATCACACTGATGCATGTTGAAAGTTTTTTTCTGTATTTCTTATGAACAAAATAAAACATTGATGGGATGTTGTGAATTGTGCAGTCATCCAGGCATGGCAAGGTTGCAATTCTGGATGGGTATATCCAGCTGACAGAGAACGATGAATTTGCTTACCAAGAGATGCTCACTCACCTTGCACTCTGTTCCGTTCCAAATCCAAAGAAGGTTTTCTGTTCTTCATCCACTATTGCTTTTTATATCAACTTTAAATTACTCAATATCCCTCAAGCCTATGTAATGGAAAACGTGATGTGATTACCAAATTTCTTAAACATTACAGGTACTGCTAGTTGGAGGGGGAGATGGTGGAATTCTTAGGGAAATATCACGTCATTCATCTGTTGAACACATTGATATATGTGAAATAGACAAAATGGTGATTGATGTAAGTCTTCTTAACATTCCTTGGATCCACTCTGAATGAACTTTCACTGAAATGAATTACAAATAAAAAACACCCCTCTCAAAGAAATTGCTTCTGTTGAATATTCTCACAACCATGCTAATTTCTGATGCTTTTTTATTATACCCTATATAGGTTTATAAGAAGTTTTTCCCAGATATAGCCGTTGGTTACGAGGATCCTCGAGTGCATGTTCACATCAGAGATGGTAAAAATTTAAACCACACGTAAAAATTTAAACCACACGTTTATATAACGAATTTTGTAACAAACATATGCAGGAATTGCGTTCATCAATTCTGTTCCTGAGGGCACGTACGATGTCATTATATTGGATGCTTTCCAACCAATGGGTAAAAAGACCTTCTTTCATTCTATCTTTTTACTTAAAATTGGAGCAGAAGTGAGAAAAGAACATAGACGTTTTTGCCTTAAAAACAAACAGAACGTAGTTTAAAGGCTTGAAGGAACGCAATGTGATGCAGGACCTATTGCGGAAGTTCTTGCTGATAACTGCTTCTTAGATTCAGTAGCAAAGGCTCTTCGACCTGGTGGAGTGTTGTCTGCTCCAGCAGACAGCTTGTGGCATAAGAACTTTGTAGTTGCAGAGACAATAGCAAAATGCAAGAATATATTCAAAGGCTCCGTTAATTATGCTTGGACCACAGTTCCTACATATGCAAGGCATTTCTTATATAACTACATATTTACATCTCTGAACTCTAGATATTAAGAGAAGCTTTTGGTGAAAAGTGCTTATTTATTTGTTTTTGTTTCACAGTGGGGTGATTGGGTTCATGCTTTGCTCCACAGAGGGTCCCCCAGTCAACTTCAAACACCCAATAAATCCATTGAACACGGAGCAAAATGGGGTCGCAAAGGGACCTCCTAAGTTCTATAACTCAGAGGTAGTCCATTGAAATGGTTTCAGTTCAAGTTCCTTTGCTTTTTTCTCTTTCTTTCCAACTTAAGAATTAAGGCCTTTTACTTTTCTTACGACAGATCCATTCTGCTGCATTCTGTCTTCCTTCTTTTGTGGACAAGGATGTTGATCCAAAAAGATGTTGATAAAAATCTCACAAGTAATAATAAGGAATTGTTATTAATCCTTTCTACCCCATAAAGGTTATAAAAATGAGAAGTTGATTCCAATCAGTAGACATACAATTGATGAATAATGCAACTCATGCACTTACTTCAACTTAGATATTTATGATTCTAGCGACAAGTTGTGCAGAGTCCCACGCTACCAAATATCACATAGTTTGATCCTTGAACACAACTCTATAGCCTCCACCATCAGTGTCACAGGCTTCTCTAGAAGTCCATCACTGGTCGTAGTGTCCGGTCATGAAAACACTAAAAAGACAACTGAATTCAAAACTCAAATGTAAAACAAAGAATCTATCCATCAATTGTAATAATCCTCTACATTCATCCAACAAAGTCGCACAATGACATTTGTTAATGGGGGAATGGACAAGAAAGAACCCTCTCAACAAGTGAGGCAAAATTGAAACCAATCTTTGAAGAATGTATTAAGTTTTAACTTTTGAGCTAGGCGTACAAGTATCAGATCTACAATCATGAGTAAAAACAGATAAAATGTAAATAAGTTGGTAGATTGGAATGCGAGAAGAGATAAAGTAGAAATTAATAATGTTTGATTTAACAAAGGAGAAATGAAAATCAAAATAAAAAATTGAGAAATATATAAAAATTGGTGAAAGAATCTAAGAGTTTCATTATTGATTGTTTCTAATTGGGTGACATGTTATCTTGCTTCCGTTAGGTCTTGTTCACTTAAGTAGATTTGGAAGAGATTAATCAAGAAGATTTGAAGATAAATTTTTTGTTGTTGTTTATTTGAATAGATTTGGAGATAAGTGAGAGTGGATTTGGAAGTAATTTTTTTTAATCTGTCACATAAATTAAATCCTACACTAATTCTCACAAACTTTACTTCCAAATCCATTCTTGTTTATCTCCAAATTCAGTCAAATAAACAACAAAAAAAATTACTTTCAAATCCTCTCAAATTCATTCAAATTCACTCAATTATTTTCCTTCAAATCCACTCAAGTGAACAAGAGGCTCTAGTGTTTAGAGACATGAGATTTTACGGTGAAAAAAATAATAAATAAAAATATTAAAAAGAGTAAATATTTAAATATAAAACAAAAATCATTTGATTTAGTATTATTGATAATAAACTATTTAAACATACATAATAATATAAAAATTATGATAAAATAAAAAGTAATATAAATAAATTTTATAAATATAAAACAAACTAAAAAAAGGAAAAGAAAATAAAAATGTGTAACAAAAAGAATACTTATAAATGCAATGACGTGGGTACTTTGGTAATTTAAACAAAACTATATGATTATTAAGACAGTTATACAAAGAAAATTATTCCGTCCTCATATTTAATTAAAAAAAAGTCAAGTATTATCCATACATACATACTTCGTTAATATAGAAATTTTCTAATAAAATAAGAATTGGTTCGAATAGTATTTATGAAAAGGAATTTATTTGTCATCATGTCACCATAAAAAATAATTTGTTGACAATCCATTTTCTTAAAACAAGTACCTAATATCTTCTTTTAATAATAAAATATTATATTAAGATGATAATAATAAATATGAATAAAATTTTAAAAATAAAATAGCAATATATTTAGTTGTATAAAATAATAAGGGTTATGATCACTCAAACTAATTTTTATTATGCTAAGTAACTCAGTTGGAAACTTTCTATCAAAGCAAAAAAAAAAAAAAACAGGTGAAGTTACTTCAGAGAATAAATTTGAGAGGAAGCATTCTTAATTAAGACTAGAAACCGATTCTTTTGTGTTCTACTTACGTACTAAAGTTAAAATCAAATGATAATATATAAATTCCCATCTTTTAAATTGAGTTAGATTTTTAACTTTTACTTCCTATTATAACATGTTCCATATAGAAAACCATATTTGCTTCATTTTAACATGAATACAGATCAAACACGAAAAAGCTGTCAACATGACTTTGTGTAGTGTGTCTGTATATATATATTGTAGAATTTCTTAATCATCCAAACAAATTTAACCTTAACACCTTCAAGAACCTTTATTCGAACAGCTGAATCACTCATAATGAGAGGAATCAAAATGGAACTTGTACATTCCATCACTTTGCAACAGGTTCATGTTGAAGAGTGGAATAAGATACAGATAACAATGAACACTCTATACAAGTAAGTGGAATAAAAACCGTAGGGTCAAAAGAATCCTGTTCCAAACAAGGAATGGATGGGGAATTTTACATATTGCTGGTGATTGATTGTACTATAAATACTGTTAAAGGGGAATTTGATTTGTATCGGGATCTTTAGGTGACATAGACATTATGCACAAACCGTAAGGTAGGAAAAAGTATAGAGCTAAAAACACAAGGACACCAAGATCAGCCTCTTCACCAACTGCTGGACGACGCGGACTGATCCAGTATATCTGGACTGCACACCAAAAACAGTACAACAAAGCTATGCATATAATAAGTACCATCGACTGATATGACTTTTTCTTTATGGAGTTTGAAGAACTTGCTCTGCATGGAAATTTAGGAGAGCAAAAGCTAAAATCATTGTGTTTGTCATATACGTTGATGATTAACATTGTAAGTAGCAAAAACTAGAAACCTGTTGATGTAAAAAAAGCCACCGATTAAGCAAGCACATAAGAAGCCAACTACAAGAACAGCATCTGGATTGACTGGTGCTCTACTTTCCCACCAGCCCGTGCTCAAAATCCAAGTGTACGTGGTTGTTTTCCCATTCTCCTGAATGATTTGGGAGATAATATGTTTGTCAATCAGTTGTAGTACAAGACTAATAGTTCAGGACAAATTATGTCGAATTGCAGCATTTTGCTTTTCTATGCACACCATTACATAATATGCAGTACTGTCAAATTCAGCTCAATTCCAGGTTTCTGCTTTTGTTTCCATAAAAAAAAAATAGCTAACACCATTATATTTGTAAATGCTATCATAAATAGGAAAGACTAATAGTAGTTCAGTGTAAAGTCAGCCACGAGAATCAAAGCTTTCAGATTACTCTTTTAGAATTTAGACTAAATAGATAAAACATTTAGTTAGAGTTAAAATCTACTTCTTCGAATGGTTTAAAATATTTTACAATGAAATTTGTTGTTTTTTATTGAACATATCATTTTAGATGCTATTGAATCACTTATTAGTGTTTAGTCTATATATATATAATCTTATAAATTGATTTTATAGGATTAAAATAAACTTAAAATATTTCATAGCATATGAAGATTTTAAAAACTGTTAGTCCCTAACTTAGTTCAAGGCAATTAATTTAAATCATTTATACATATTTAATTTCTATAGCAATTTTGTACCGAAAAAGGCTAAAATGTAAAGTCCAGGTCTGTTCAAGAGTTTATAATATCTCAGGTATTGAAATGTACAATTCATACACTTTCAAAGACTAATTAGGGGTTACTTCTACCCTTAACTTGTAATTAACTTGTATATTATACCTTTATATTAATCTTAAATTACCCGTAGTCACAAATTCCTCATTGTTTCCATTGTTTCAGTTGAACTATGAGGTTTGTTCGTTATCATTTGGTATCAATCAGGGTAAGTGCACAATGATCCCACACCGGCAGAACGTGAGGGATGTTAGGCTCTAATTGTTATGGATTTATAATCTGAAATTCTAGTTTCTTTACTTTATAAATGTCCATATTAATAATTTAATGCGAAAGTAATTGAATTCCAAACATTATTCATCCTTGTGTGATTGATTACAAAATTTAGTGTTTGAAGGCTTGGTTGAAACCTTACCTTATTAGAAATAAGAGAGAGAGAAAAGAAAAACTGATTGAAACCATGACAACTACAAAAACATAAACAAGCACTAACCCTTTAGACAATGATTCCTTTTCTCATAGCTTGAACTAAAGCTTTTGGGTTAACTTAAAAATTGATTAGATAATAGAAAAGCAGAGCATGTTTTACCTCAAAGAGATGATCAAGAAAGAAGTGGGTAAAAGAGCCAGCAGATATCAAGAAAAAACATTGCATCCTGGTAAGGGGGACCTGCAATCGGAGGTTAATAAAGTAGAAAAAGATGAATTTTGAGGAAGGAGGAAAGAAAAGGAGTGAGACTGACCCTGGAGACGGAATCAAGAAGGTGTGTGCGAAGAAGATAGGTGGATATCCGAGAATAGAGAAAAGAGAGAGGAAGAGCGAAAATAAGGATGTAGTAGAAAGGATGATGGATGAGATTTGCAAGAGCGGATCCGAGAGGGTGAGCAGGGCCATGAGAAAGTGAAGCAAGCCATTCTGAGAAAGAACCAATATCAGGGCCAAAGAAGGCGTTTACTGTGTAGGTAATTGTGTGATGAGGAGTAAACCTTCCATTGGTGATGGTAGTGAGAGCTAAAGCAGAGGCCATGGCATAGATGAGGTGAGGACCAGGACCTGGCATTGCAATTGCAATTGCAATTGCAACCTAGTTTCACTTTGTTAGTTCAGGTTTTGGTTCTTCCACAAAACTAACCGCCTCAATAAGTAATCTAATCCCACTTTGTTAGTTATCTTGGATACTCATACCGTTTCTTTTTTTCCACTTTTACCCTGCACCTTCCACGTCACCCACACTATCATAATACCTTCTCAATTTCTCCAACCACCTCTCTCTCTCTCTCTCTCTCTCTATTAATACAAATTTTTTAGCTTAAGTTTCTCAAAAGAAATTAATTTATTTTTCTCATGTATTAGATTGTATCTTTAATTCACCATCAACTATTTTTACACTTTTCTTTTCATCTTTCAACTCGTTATCATAACAACTAGTGTTAGACTCGTTTTTTATTTTTATTAATTTATGTTAAGAAAATTAATTAATTATTATTAAATTTTAAAAAATAATTTATTTTTATAATTATATTTAAGTGTTATAATTATATATAATTATAAATATAACATTTAATTAACATAAAAAAATTAAATAATTAATTACATGTATTTATTTTTTCTATAACATTAATTAAAAACAAATAATATTATTTTAGTATTGATTTTTCTAAGTTAATGTAATAGATTATAGAAAGTAACACTACTACAAAAACAATATTTTTTGCCTTTCACACCGAATATTGTCAATATAGGACATTATTTCAATGTCGAATTTCGTCAATATTAATCATTTTTTTTAATTAATTGTGATCTATTTTACCACTCTACAAGACATAAAAAATAGAAAAACAACCCATTTCAATTTTTGATATTTTATAAAGCATGAACTATGAACAGTAATATAGGATCAATAAGAACAATAACAAACAACAAACAAGTTCAATCAAACAACAACAAACAAGTTCAACCAAACAAAAACAACAAATAAGTTCAAGAAAAGCAAACAAGTTCAACAAATAAGTTCTTCAAAATTAATCCTCAAAAGGTGGGTTCATCGGAAAAAAGTGTTGCCACTAGTGAAAGAGAAAGTAGAATGCACTTATTAAAGACAAGAACACGAAAATAAAACGAAAATCATACTAGTTAATTAACATACATTTGTATCAAATGAAAAAAATTACATGTGATGATCGTCAAACTTCTTTCGATAAAAGTTTGAACAGAAAAGAGAGTCTCACACGCGTGAATAAATTTTCAATCTCCTGCTCAAATTTTTTACTAGTGTACCATTAATAATATCAATACTAAATGAATTATACTAATAATAGTACTTAATAATAATAATAATAATACCACTACTAATAATAACACAAATAATAATAATAATATTTGACTATGAATTTGTATATATAAATTATAAAATTGATACAATGATTATTTAATGCCGTGTACTAAACAATTTTGTTGTATGATTAAAATATATAATTAAATTTTTTAATTATATATTATATTAAACTCAAATACGTATCTATCTATAGTTGTTAGAATAAAATATAAATGTATTACGTAATATGATTTTATATAAAATAAATATAATACAAAATTAATAAAAAATTTAAATAGAAATACATATAGATATAAAAAATTTAAAAGATAAAAAATATTGAAAAGGTATTAGCATATAGAATTAGAGAAAAATCAAGTTTAACTTAAATAGAATTAAATAGAATTCATAGAATTTTAAATAATTTTCGAAATAAGATCTATCAGTGGTACTAAATATCTACTCTTACTCATTATTTTATGGTTTGTAAGTACTTTTAGAATTCTCTTAGATGAGATAGGGGTAGTATGTTTCAAAGAGCCGTTGTAGCTTTCCAAACATATAAAGGAAGCTAATTAGTTGTTTATAAAATTATAGTGAGTTTGAATCTATTTGGTATGTTTAAATTGGTACTTTTGTGGTATTAAATGAATAACATGATGAATTTGAGAATTTGTGATATGTATTGATGATTAATAGTATGTTGTTGTGAAAAATTGTGGTATATGGCTAGTTTTATAGTTGGTTGATAGTGAGTTGTGAAGTTATATTGAGTAGAAAACTGATGTAGCATTGTGAAGTGGAAAATATGTTGATTTGTAGGTTGGTTTTGGTCTAAAAGGAGTTTTGATAGGTGAAAAGTTATGGTAATGGTTAAATGGGAGAAATGTGCTTTAGGGTATATTTTATAGTCATTTGAAACTTGTTTAAACTTTGAATTAAGTGAAATTTGATATAGAACTTATTGATAGTTGATCTGTTGAGTTTTGTATGATTTTTTATTCATTTTTAGAGTTTTGACTAGTGAAATTCTAAAGTAGAGTGTTTGTGTTAAAGTAAAGGGTTTGGGGTTTGTTATTGGGTCAATTATGACTTGTTTAGACCCCTAGGTTGCCAAGTTTTGTGTTAGAAAGTGTGGAATTAAGTTTAGACACTTTTGAATGATTGAGTTGGTTTAATGCACCTAGTTTATGGTCTAATGAGCAAATTGATACTTCATTTTAACCATAAATATGTTTCAGCATCAATTCTAGTGTTTAAGGAACCTATTTGATATGTTGGATGAATAACAAGAGTAAACAAACCAAAAAAATCATGCTAAATGTCAAAACTGATAGGGATAATCTATTATCTTACTTGATAATTGATTATTTCAGTCAAAATGTTATTTTTTTTCTTCAAAACTCTCTAGAATAACCGATTATCAAATTTGATAATGGATTATTTCACAAGGTTATCTTTGTATGAATTTCTTCTGGAATAATCGATTATCAAGTGTGATAATCAATTATCCTTAAAAAAACTTAAAAATTTAAAATTTGTTAGACATTTTGTTTCTAAGTTCTTATAAGTTTTTCTTGTTTTGGATTCTTTATTTAGATAAGTAGTTTACAAATTTTTTTACTTAATTGATTTAAATAAATGGATATTTATGATTTATGAATATGTTTATGTGTACGTGTAATAGTTGATGAATATGATGGTTTTGTTTTGATTATGTGGATGGTAGATGGAAATAATTCCATGACTCTCGTGAAGAGATTCCATGGTGGTGTCAATGTAGGTGTTGATGTAGGAAGCTCGGTCTTAGAGGTTACCCTGACGCTTAAATAATAGTTATATCTCAGGTAGAGAATGAGATTATATGGTGAGGAGTAACAGAAGGTTTTAGTCTAGGTTCCATCTTGGCCTAAAACGTTGTTTAAAGGACTAATATTGTGTGTATGGTAAGGTGAAACATATTAGCACTCTGCAGAATAGTAGAGACTACCATAAGTGCATGACTCACCGTAGTTCAACATCAATACTTGTATCCGAATTTGTCAAGTTTAGAATATGTATATATGTTGAGGTTCTTTTTTGATTTAAAAGTGAAATGCTTTGTAGAATGAATCATAATTGTATGATTTGATTCATTTACAATATATAACTTACTCGTGTTGTTTTTGTTTATTTTTTCTTTTATAATAATCATCTTAATGGTGTGAAGTTAGAAAGATGTCAGGGATGAACAAGTACTAGAAAATGATGGATGTAAAATGTATAATAAAAAATTTAGTTTTAAAAATATCTTATTTTTATAAAGATCTTATTATGTTTTTAGTTAAGAATAAAAAATTTTAGAATGTTTCATGCACCAGTCATTTGGACTACCAAATCAAGAATAATACATTATACACGAGAAAATTGCCTTGAGAAAATAATTGCTAAATAATGCATCTTTTAACCCTTGTTTTTAAGATATTTATTATTATTATTTTATTAATTTTATACTTGATCCTCTAGTGAGAAAAATAAGGCGAATATGTTTTCTAATTATGAAATATATGGATTCACTTCATTTAATATGTTTTTAGACATCTAATTTATTGAAAATTAGAAAAAGAGCATATTTACTATTTTTCTATGAAAATAAATAGATCTATTGAATTATTAACCACTTAAGTCATGTTTATTAGTTGAAATTTTATTTCTTAAATGACAAGTAGTGTCCTTAAATGTATCTACTAAGTTTATAACTTTCTTGTGATAAAATTCAAACAGTAACATTATTAATTAAAATTATAATAATCGTATATATTATCTTTATGAATTAAAAAATGATATATATATATATATATATATATTATTGAAACTGATAACCTTTTATGATAATAAACATTGGTGAAATCGTTTCATAACATCTTAAATATTCCTTTTGATTTTTAATAAAAAAAAATATTTTGTGAGGAGTAGCTTTGCATTTTCCACGTAATAATTGGTAAACGACATAAATGCATCTTTTAAACACTTTCTATCTGTCTCATTACAAAGTTATTCTGCAAGATTTTAATCTTATTTTCGTAAGTTTCATTGTGTTATGTCATTTATCACTTTTACCGTTTTTCTTCTTCAATTTTTATGTTAATATCATTTATTACTTTTAAGATTTTTAAAATTTTTAAGACATGTTTTATTTAATTATTGGTAAAAATATATATTTTAAGATAGAAAATATTTTTTATTTTCATAATACTAATATCTTATAAAAAAATTATTTTAATAATTTCTGCTTAACCTAACTTTTATAAAGTTGATTAGCAAAGTGTTGAAGACTACATAAAAAGGAAACAATAAATGAATAATGGTTTGATAACTTTTTTTATTAACTAACTAATAACCATTTTATAATAATTTACATATATCATAAATATAATAATAATAATACTAATATATTCTAATAAATAATGAAGAAAGTGGCCATTTTTCAAAGAAAAATAACTTTAGAATTGTTTCATTATTAGAGAAAAAAAGATGAAAGTCCTTGCTAGCTAAGTAAAGTTGGTTGTGATTAAGGAGGAAGTAAAAAGTCCTCCACAAGCAACCGTCATCACCATAGGTTACCAAAATGCGATCCTCTACAATGCGATGCTTCACCATATTCACCCTGTTACTTCTCCTTTCGCAGGGACACGCAGCGTCCCATAAGCTTCTCTCTTCTCCATTTTCAACCGCTCTCGAAACCCTCCAAAAACAACTCGGGTAAACCCTTTCCCTCTACTCTCATTTTCTGTGTTCAAGCATTACTCAAGTTTTTTTTTTTCTGCGTCAGCTACACCTTTAAGAGCATTGATCTTCTCCGTCGCGCCATGACCCACGCCTCCTTCTCCGAAGAAAACAACAAAGCTTTCGCCATTCTGGGCGCCGCCGTCATCGAAACTTCCGTCTCTTTTCACTTATTATCTAAAGACGTTGATATTTCTCCTAAAGAGCTGAACCGTCGATTGTCCCAAGTTTCCAGCGTCGACTCTTCCTGCGCCGTCGACGGAACTCGATTAGGGTTGCAAAAGATCGTTCGCGTCTCGCCCAAAACCAATTCCTCCACCCCTGCCGTCGTTTGCGGTGCGTTTCGAGCAATCTTCGCTGCCATTTCTATTGACACCGGCAAGTCCGATGATGCAGGTAATGTCTTCTGGAACCTTCATGGCGGCGACCTAGGATCTGCTGTGGCTCTTTGAACTAAGTTTAGTTTTCAATTTTTCTTATGTTTGTGTTTGCTGCTCAAGATACTTCATAGTGACTTGTGTGTTGGTTGTTTATAGTTTCTTTTTAAGACAATCTAGTTACTGCTATTAGTGTTGGACCACTGGTTATGCTGTGAAGCAGCGAATGATAATCTAGTGTGATCTATAACTACTTGTTTGCTAACAGAATGAGTAATGAAGCAAGCTATTTAGCTTTTTTTTTTTTTCTTTTATGTTATGAACTTCTGATGTCGTCTGGCTATGGTCAAATGTCAATTATTTCTGCTGTTATTGTAAAACTTAATGCTTAAATTGACTTACACATAGGATATTAAATCGGTCTGCAATAAGGGTGAACACATGAATTTGGTCCTCTAATAAAGGGGGTTTTAAGTCAGTTTTCTCGAGTGTCAATCTACTTTTTTTCCTCGAAATACCCTTGGAATTGAATACCTATTTGGTCTTTTAGTTGATGTTTATGTTTTCTTTAATTACATCGTGAAAGACAAAAATGTTGCTTGAAATGTTTGCAGGACCTACTCTGATGTAAAGTTGGGGTTACTGGTTTAAGTATTTTAACCAGGTTATTGTCTCTTTTCCTAATCATTGCCTTGGTCTGTTTTGGGTAAATCTTTTTTAGTTTTTACATCGGGTAAATTCTCATGAAGCTGGGAGGAGTAATGTGTGAAATTTGTCACTAAAAGCTGATGCTTGTTTCATTTCACCGTTCTTGAACTCGTTTTCTGGGAGCTGATACCTAACTGCAGGTGGTGCAGAACCATGTTTTTTACTTATCCTTTTATCTTTGAATAATACCCTCTGAGGCATGTGTTAAGGTAAATAACATAATTAGGTGATTATGCAAGAAAGTTCAAGTCACAAGCGTTGAATAGGATAGGCATTATTCAGGAAGTTACTCTTTGAATCTTAGTGAAATAAACTTAAAAAACAGGCATGTAGTTATAGCCGAACCTCAATTTTCATTTTAAATGTTCATGTAAGTTGAAATAAGTCTTGTTGAAGCTGTCTTAAAACCTGCTAAATGTTGGAGAAGGAAAGTAAGACTGTGTGATCCTCATGGCTTTTGGAATGATGTGGATTATTTTCAAATACCAATGTAACATTATATGATGACAATGCCTTCATATTAGAATCATTGCATGAAATTGTTCTCGCCACTGTGGTTTGTTAACTGTCATTAGATGAGTTTGACAATGGATGACTTTATTTGTTTTTTTTGTTTAAAGTATTTTTCAAGTGTTTGTCAAATTTTAATAAGTACAGTCCATCTTCTTCTTAAATAAGTGATTATTTTAAAAATTCTTTTTTAAGTTGAAACAAATCTGTCTAATGTCACGAAAGAATAATGTCTAACAGGGTGCTAAAAAAATAAGTTATAGTCAAAGATACATAAAATCTGAAAAAGCATGGGTGCCCATTAATTCAGATTTAAATAATTGGATTAATCTATATTTTCTAAAATAACATTTTTAAACAAAATAGTTTGTTACCAAATAGCCAATCAGACACATGATATTTTCATACAAATTGAATTAATATTAGTGAGACCCATATAAAGTTTATTCAATAATGATTAGTGTGCATGATAAAACTAATAAAAATTGGAATACTGCACATTAGTATTCATTGCTATTCAAAACAGATTAAAAAGTTAATATATACTTGACAGATATAGCAGCAAGAAATCACAATTCTAAAAATATCACATCATTAGTTTTACATGCATGTTAGTTATAAATTTTTGGTAGAATCTCATAAACTATATTCTAAAATATATTAAATAATAATTAAGGATATCATGTACCAGAAAGTAGTCAAGAATCAGAAACAATAGTTATAGGTCTTTAATATTTGTTATAACAATTAGTGAGTCTTAAGAACTGATATTAGTAAGCTAATCAAGCTACTTAATTTATAATTTGTTCTTTTAAGGTTTACATACCGTGTTTATTATAGTGTAAATATGTTAAAAGTTTCTAAGTCTAAAATGTTAAAAATGGTTTCAGCTTATATCTTTATTTAAGAGTGAGTTAATTGGTTCTTTAGTAAAAATTGGTTTTTTTTAGTTAATAAAAAATAATCTTCAAAAACTTCTTTAATCAATTAACAAAATATTTGAGTGATGTTTAATTAAGATAACAATCACCAACATTAAAAAAAATAATAAAAAAAAGAATGCAGAATATTCACAATTTATACGGGTTCAATTTTATACAAATTTACGTTTAGTTATCAAATAAACAAAAAAATAACTACACAGGAAGTAATCTAATTCCTGAAAGATGTTATAATTTTACCTAATGTTTAGTAGTAGATTTTTCAATAAAATTTGATCTTAATCCTTTTTAGAATATAAAAAGAACTTATTAAAAAAACCCACATATTTGCTTTTAAAATAAAAACGACATAATATTTCATTTTTTTATAATATTAATTTATTATCCCAAAAATTAATCAATTAATGCAGAGAAGAAAACATAATTTTAATTTTACATTTTAATATAATCGATTAAAAACATAATTTTTGCATATTATATATTAAGTCTAAAGTAGTTGTTGAAATTATATTGACGTGAATTGAATGGAGGTGCTTTTATAATTGTTGAAAATATAAGAGTTGATTTTTTGTTTCCAATTATTGAAATAAAAATACAATCGAAATCTATAGTTTGGATAGTAATAGGCAATGGATGATTTAAAATATGAAGATATTATGAGACCTTTTTGTAGTGATTATTGAACTCTGATCTTCCACAAATGTCCGTCCAGTTTAATAAATTTTATGATTGAGATGTTTGGTCTTTAATAGATGAAAACAAAGCATAAAAATAGAAAAAAGAAAAACGCAATTTTGGTGTTAATGAAAACAATGAAATTCCTGACTTGAGTGAATGAAGTCAACGTTGGTTCATCCTTTGAAATCGAGAATTGTTGCAGATATTTTGGTGTTAAATAGTTACTTTGACCTTGTGAATCGGGCAGAAGCTATGATCATAGTTTATGGGGAGAAGTGTTGATAAGATATACATTATTTTTAAGAGCTCAGTGTTACCAGTCCAAGCAGTCAGACCAATTAGAAAATCATCTTGTTTTTCTGTGGGCGCCTCCTTAAAATTATTTTAAAACTATTTTTTTTATAAAAATAAAATTACACGAGATATGATGTGACAGATAGATAAAAAAAAATTGAAAAAAGGAAACAGTGAGAAAAGTGATATTAGAAAATTGTTATTATGGTACTAAAACTAGGGATGGAGATAATATTAATAATTGATAAATAAAATAAAATAATAAAAGAGGAGTGAGTGAGTGGATGGTGCGTAGTGAGGCTATTAATATCTGGAGAGCCCACTCATCTTTTTGCGTTTCTTCAGAATAACCAAAATCTCATCTCAGTTGCTGACATGTCCATCGAGTTTCAATCTCAATCCATTTCCACTCCGACGGCCCAAGCCCAAGACAGATCCAACTCCGGCTGCGCCTTGCTATTGCCTTCCTGCTGTCTGGGGCCACGACGCCGTTCCTCATGGTGGGAGCGAGTCCGCTCCACCTCCTGGTCCCACTCCAATTCGCCTTCATCCGGTGACCGATGGTGGTCGCGTGGCCTCAGGGCGCTCAAGAAGCTTCGCGACTGGTCCGAGATCGTGGCCGGCCCCAGGTGGAAGACCTTCATTCGCAAGTTCAACCGCAACCGCGCCTCCAAGCGCATGCCCAAGTACCAGTATGATCCAATGAGTTACGCCCTCAACTTCGACGAGGGCCATAACGGGGATTTCAACGACGACGCTGCCCTCCGCAATTTCTCAACGCGCTACGCCGCCGTCAACGTGAAGTCAGTTTCCCCCAAGGCCCGTGACACCGACGACGCCGTTTTCGTGTGAGTGGTGGTACTACGCGTGGTTAACGCGGTGAGTCCTTTGGTTGGTAGCTGAGGCTGCCCCTTCGCCTTATTTTTCACTTTTCATTTCCTATCGCCAATTATTTCTTTTCCTATATAGTATATACATCCATATAAATCGGAATGGTCATATTACTGTGTATATACACTTTTTTTTTTTTTTCATATTTTATCATAAGTAATTCAATTTTTTTTGTATGGTTGGAGCTTGGGTGGAGGATCCAGGAATTCATCTTTGATTTGATTTGATAATAGCATTAGGTAGTGATTATGAATATTATTATTATGAGGTGGGGGTTTGCTTTTTGAATAGGCAATTGCAATGAATAGACTTAGGTACAAATTGGGTATTTGTTTGAAGTATGTGACGTTATTGAACCCTAAAAATTGTCATTTTCATAAATGTGATGAAGGAAATGCTCCCTTGTAAGTAGTGGAAGATACTTTCTTATAACAACCTCCACCCTGTAAACACATTATTCAATTAATATTAGATTGTGACATTTCTTATCTTTTATTTTTACATCTTAATTGCCCCCAAATTCTTTTCTTTTTCTTTATCTATTTAACCAATTCATTTAATTTCTTAAAAAAATATTAGCAATGTTCTAAATATAATTAATAAAATTCTTTATTATTACATTTAATACAAAGCACACATGTTCGTAATATTTAATAAAAATCGTTTGAGGTATGTTAAAATTTCTTAATGTACTGCAACTTAAACACCTACGACGCGTTATCCATAGTTTTGTACTTGGAGCTTTTATTTGCATTTTAGTTAATATAAATGCGAAGTTACATTACGAATCTTGTTGTAATATTAATTTTAGTAATGACAAGCTAATAAAAAAAGATTAACCAAATAATTTTAAAATTCCAATTCGTAATTATACACCATTACACTAATTACAGCTATTACTTAAAAAATAATAATTTTGATCATAAAATATAAGAAAATACTTACTTGCGTGAGGTTATATTCGATAATACTGATAGCTTTTACAAATATTAATATAATGATATTCACATTTACTCTGTTTTTAAGATTGGCTACAATGTTTTTCATATCTTTATGAAATGACGTCAATCTTCTTTGTATCCTAAACAAAGTAAAAATCATAATTTATATTTTATTTTAAAATATTATATTTATATTGACTGAGACTTAAATAAGTAAAAATATAAACACTAAAAATTAAAATTTAAAGATTAAACAAATTTTCATAAAGAAAAAGTTAAATGATTTAAATATAATGAGAAACGGGAACGTTACCTTTTTTTAAAATACAATAAAAATGAATGGTACCTATTAAAAATATATAGATGTGAACATTTATTTAAAAGTGAAACATGAAAAATACGGTGCTGGCTTCGTTGATGGTCTTTATGGGCAATGAATTGACATTATTAATAATTAAGGAGCTAATGAGAAGAAAAAAACTTGTAAATTATATGAGCTGTTTCTAGTTTTAAATACTTTAAAAGTAAGACACTCTTATATAACTAAAACTGCATTTATTTTGGTACTGATGTAATAAGAGGTTAAGATTAATTTGTTTTCGTCAACATGGGCCCCTTTCACAGGTCAAATATTACTTTGATCCTAAGATCATATTATCAACCTCCCATGTTTCAAAAACGAATAACTTTTCTTTAAAATAAAGAACTAAATAAATGTTAAAAATCTCAAACAGTAGATTTTTCTATTTATATAATCTAAATAATGGAAGAGTAAAGTTCTGAAAAAGTTTGTCAGCTAATAGGTGGTATAATGGATAGGATTTCAGATTTTGTTTGAGACAAGACAATGAGATACTCTTTCGTTGCTTGTCTCAATTCACATTGATACCAAACTGTCAGGTCATATTATTAATCAGCTATTGCCCGAGCGTGTACATATGAATTCGATAAATTCTCTTACAACTTTCACTTCAATGATTATGAATTTAAATCCTCTAAATTTTGCACACAGAGAATACGACATTTTTACGATTTTGCAGCAACTCAACACTTTTTTATTACAGAAATTAATTTGGATTGCAAACTTTCGTTCCACGTTATCGAATCCAAAATTTACTGCGAATGACTGTGTCTTTTCCTTAGCATGAAGATCAACCTTCAAAGAAAGTTTTCACATTATGAATTACCTAATCCAGAATTTTTTAAAAAAAAATGTATATTGAGATTGTTGCTATACAATAAGAAATAACCCTCCATGTCGATAGCTCTATATATACAGATAAACATCAAGTCAATGACACCAGATTTGCAAGTAGAGCTAGTAAATATTTATAATGTCAAATAATATAACAATAACTTTGCCAAAATGTCTCGGACAAGGTGGCACCTTATATCAACATTTTTGCATAGACTTGTTATTTTATCCACACAGCATCAGAGGAAGCCTTCATCCTTGAACTGCTTTATTTACAGACCTTATCTGCAACAAAATCTCACCAACTATCCATGGGAAGCTAAGAAAACACGATCTTTCCTGGCAATAATAGCTGGGGTGATAGGTCACATGATACCATGCAGAAGCCATAGGACGATATTCGTGCGGTTGGCAACTAGTTTCAAACCATTCTTTAGCTTCGCACTGAAGATTCTTCACTGAGAGCAGAATCCGATCTTTCATATCACCATATCTCCTGTTATCACGCTGCAAATATGAGGCACGGTTTTGCAAGTTACCAATTAGCATTTCATCCTCAGTCTCGGCACCGTAGAAGTTCATCAAACTGCTCATCTTATCTGCGTACATTTCTTTTTTACTTGAGGCTGTCTCAAGGAAGGCCTCAAAACCATTCACTTCAAAGCTACGATCATATGCTTCTTCAGCAAGCTTTTGTGACCAAACAAAACTATATTTTATTTGCAGTTGAGACTCAATTATAGCACGATAAAGTTTTCCCAGTACCCCCTTGGAGATGTACATAGGCTTGTCCGCCCTCTCCATGAAATCTGGAAACTCTCTTGGTTTCAAAACTCTTGGCATTGCAGCAGGTGCTCCGGTCTTTGCAAAATCAACAGCCATGGAGTGAAGCTCTGCTAACTCCAGACATTTTCTACTCTTGGCCTTATCTGGTTCTCGGTCAGCGTGAACTAGATGGGCGGTGGAGATAGCACCCAAAGTATCATTGATCATGTAATCCACGAAAAATTGTTGGATTTCCTGCCCAGTCAGGAAATAACAAATGATTAAGTTGTTCTACACACATCAGTGTACTTTTCCAAGAAAAAAATAACTTTGACGAAAATTACCTCTAGGGTCACCTTATGATCCATTATACGAGGTCTACGTCCTGTGTAGTCCATTGGAGCCTCGATTTGACATGGTATTAGATCTTCGTCCCAGCTTATGAAAAACAAATCTCCATCGAGATCACCTCCAGAGCATTCATTTGGATGGGGCCTGTATGCCAACCAACAAGTATTAGAAGCAATAAACATCCAAGATAACAATGGCTTCTTGATGCAGAACCAAGGTGCCTAAAACACTTGTTATATCTAACACGGCAAAACAACAGAAATCTAATATCACCACCAAATGTCCTTCAGACAATGAACCTAATACACACACCTAACGAACCCAAACAAAACCAAGTGGCACTTAGACAATAATAAACTGATGATGACTAGAACACCAAATTATTGAAATATATGAATAACATTTTGGTTTTGCACAAATAAATGAAAACATCGAGAGTACATGCTGCAAGTTCTACAATATAGACAATAAGTGCGACAGTGATGGCATAGCTAAAAACAACATCCCCCTTTCCCCTTGTATCTCTCAACCTGCAGTTCACATCTTGTTAGCATATGATTAAATGGCTCATGGTAGTCGATGACACCGCGCAGGACCAAAGATAAATAAACGGTAAAAAATGTGTTAATTCCATGCTATATATAAAAAGGGTTACAAGCAAATGGGATTTCAAATTTAGTTCATTATATACATACCTATGTCCGTTTTGTGGAAATACAAGGCAATCCCTCAAACCCTTTTCCTCTAACTCTTCATTGTAGATAGCATCAAGGACTCTTACGTCTCCAGGGTGAAGACAAGGATTTTTCGTGACTACCACCTTTCCCACTACTATACGTGTGCTATCATCGTCATCCACTTTCCTTAAGTTGTCATCAAAGTTTTCCGTAGTTTTTTTCACCGTTACACGAACAAATACTTGACCATAATTCAAGATACCAGTTTCATCCAAGCAACCTACTAAGACCCGACCCTTGGGAACAAATATTCGGCATCTACTTTTCAAGTCAGATAATTGGTATGCATAGTAAGCCTTAAGCATCATAGATAGGTAGGGCTCACTGTTTGGCTCATTAAATTCATGCAACATCTTCACTAGAATGCTCCTTGAATCAGCTCCGTTCAAACTTTCCAAAACATCCAAAGCTGCCTTACTATCAGTCAACATCCTTCCCAACAAATTCAATTGGTCCTGTTGCCTTGCCAAAAACACTTCGTCCTTTACTCCTAATGTAGTCAGCAGGGATATAATCTCTCGATTGAGAAAGCAAGGCATTGACTCACTCCATTTAGTGACACAAAGCATCCTATTTTTAGATTCAAACTTCAGCATGCTTTTGCGCAATGATAACTTCCTAAAGGAATGGCGATCAACAGTAATGACGCCTTTAAATCCTCCAAACCGAATTTGAAATGCTGAAGGACTATGATCTAACTTGAGCTTTTGAGCAACTTGCCTAGCAAAAGATTGGGAAATTTTTCCGATACCATCTGAGAAACAGTAGCTTACACCATCAGTGGTAACTTCAATATCTGGAATTATCTCAACATCTTGAGGGGACACTTCAAAAGTTTGCATGGAAGAACTGAACAACTGACCCATCCTCGCTGCACATTTAGAAACACTGCGGATATTGTTGAAGCATCCCATCCATTCTCTGATATCTGTTGCTTTCAAATTGTCATTAGAAGCAAATAACCAAACAGAATTTGATCGCAGCTGACTAGCAGAGAAGGCCAGAAACTCAAATCTCTTTGATCCAATAACAATCCCATCTCGAAGAATAGTCAATATTCGATTATATATTTCAGTTTTAGAAGGCTTTGAAAATATTCCCTTTTGCACACCAGTCGATACCGCATAATTTGGAAGCTTATTCCAATTCTCTTCAACAAAGGTAATCCTCATGAAGTCTGAAGCATAGGAGGCAAAGTGCTTTACCACATGGTTTGAAGTTTCAAGCTCAGGACCAAGGCAATAAATTTTCGTTGGGGTAATCAAGGCTCTATGACAGCTCATAATGTTATTATCTGTCAATCTTTTCTGTGAAGATTGTGGTGGACTTTTTTTCTTATTACTCAGCACATGCAACTGAGTCTTCACGAATTTAAGAGGCTCGTAGCAAGGGAAGCTCATCTGGTGCAATTTCTGAAAAATCACAGCTCTAATTTCTTCATCTAAGCCTCCCAAAAGGTCAATCAATTCATCATCCACCGAAGCAAGACAAATTTTCTGAGTATGAACAAGAGAATTCAACTGGAAAAGGGCCTCGTAAGGTAACTTAGATTGCAAAGCACACTTTACAAGAGGAACTGCTTCAGTGGAAGAACAGAATTCTTCCCCATCCTCCAGAGCCAAATCTGTCATATTTTCCTTGTAGAGCGGGAAACTTGTAAAAACATCCGAAGCCAAATGTTCTTCCTCAATTTCCCAACAAAACGAAGTCGAGTGCCCAATTGACTTCAGAGCCGAAAAGTCAGTTGTCCGCACCCAAAGAAACTCAGAATCCTCCTTACAAAAATGGTACCTATCACTCTTAAACGTGGTTGCCACATCTGGCCCCGTCTTTTTCTTATAAATCCTTGGCCCAAATTTAAGCTGAGGAAAAAAAACACCGTCAAATAAAATATAAAAGAAAAGAAACTCATGAATCGCACAAAACAAAAATCCTAATTCACATTCATACTTATTGTCATTGATCAAGACAATTTATATAGAGTCCCTAAGTGTTTTTTTTTTTATGCTGCTACGCAATCATAATAAAATATGAAAAAAATGTACCTTCAAGAGAATGGCATTGAGTTTGGCTTCTTCTCCCAAACAATAGCCATGAGACTCCAAAATATCCTCAAAAAAAATCTCGAGTCGGTAACAGTCGTCATCATGCCACACCAAGAAGTCAAGCTTCCTCCTTTGGGGCACTACCAACCCCGCAACGCCTTCCCAGGAGCCGAGAACGCTCATGCGGTGGTCGGAGAGCATGATGCCGGCGTAGAGGACACCATTTTGAAGGCGGTGGAGGGGGCGGAAGATGATGTCTTCGGAGGTATCGGAGAGGCGGAGGAAGTGGGAGTGGATGAGCAGTTGTTGAAGGTTGGAGAGAGATAGGGCGCGGGACTTAGCGTCGAGGGTCTCGAACTGAACGCGACCGGCGCCGCGAGACTTCCAGTTGGCGTTGTCGGAGAAGATTTCGAGGGCGAAGACGGTGGAAGTACCCACCTTGGATTCGAGGAAGTGGAGAAGGTCCTTAGCGGTGGCGGAGCGAGGAATGTTGAAGACGCTAACTGTGTGCGAAAGAGGAGTTGTTGTCGTTCCCATGGTGATGATGAAGATGCCCCTTATTTGCAGTGAGTGACAGTGTCACACACAACACTGGGAGTGTATTTCCATAGAAATTAGAAAATAGTTGAATTTGATGATACAGGAAAACATACAAAACTCATGTTCCCTTTTCTATAGGACTCTGGTCTTCCACACTCAACTATGGGTCACAGTGTGGGCCGGGCCGAAAACAACTCTTTTGGACAACTTATGAGCCCAACTCTACACTCATATCTAAAAGAAAAATTGAACGTTTTTTTTTTACTTATTAAAAAATTATAAAAATAATTAAGAAAACTTTTTAGCGTATAACATTAGAACTGGACTGTTCCTGCAAATTTTGAAGCTTTTTAATTTCATTTATATGTAATTTTTTTCTAATTTGAGGTTATCTTTTATTGTTTTATTAATTGAGTTGTTCATTTGATTCAGATAATTACTTTTTTTGTTTCAGACGATTTGTTGCGGAAAACATCTCAGTTATAGTTCATGTATTATTTTATTTTTTTTCTCTAAAGTATTTTTTTAAGTCTTTACTATTTTATTTTACTTTAATATTAACTAATTAAAATAAAGACATGAAGTAAGACAGAATTAAATATTCTGTTTAATATTTTATTATTTATAATTCTTGATTTTAACGTGTAATATTACAATAATTATTGTAATTATTTATTAATATCAGTTTAGAATAATATTTGTTTTTATTAGTATAATTATAAATTATTATTTATTGTACCTTATTTTTGTATGTCATTTTTTTATTTAAACACATACATGATTAATGCAAATTAGACTATTTAATATCTTTTTTTATCTTAGTACATGAGATTTTGATTTATAACCACTCAGATGATCCATTGTCACCCATATACAATATCTGTCAAGTTGGACAAAGATCGTGAAAAACTTTTTTTATTGACAGTGAAAAATAAGAAACACATAGGGTATTCATAGTTTCATTTTATCAAGGTCAAAATCATGAATGGTATTTTGGTAGTGAGCTAGCAACCATGTCACTCACCATAGTGACAAAATTCAAGAAACTTGGTGAAAATAATGGTAAGAATTTTTTACTTGTTAGTAATGGTGAAAGACTCAAAGTAATGGTCTCAAGATCAACCAAATTGAATAATCTTCATCTACGTGATGTTCTTTATTCCAAAACCACCAAAAATTT
Source organism: Vigna radiata var. radiata (assembly GCF_000741045.1). Taxonomy (NCBI): domain Eukaryota; kingdom Viridiplantae; phylum Streptophyta; class Magnoliopsida; order Fabales; family Fabaceae; genus Vigna; species Vigna radiata. The sequence goes on from NC_028357.1 coordinate 35,042,927, forward strand.
GTTGAGAATTTCAAAATTGACTACTGAAAACAATATTCTTGTTGAATTTGATGAAAATGATTGTTTTGTGAAGGACAAACTGATCGATAAAGATCTTCTAAAAGAGAACTTAAAAATGACTTGTATAAACTATGTGACAATAAAGACTCTTTTGTTTACATGTCTATTAAAGAAAGTTGGAATAGGAAACTTGAACATCCCAACAATAAAGTTATCGAAAAGGTCTTGAAGAAATGCAGTGTGAAAACATCATCTAGTGACTTATTCACATTTTGTGAAGCTTGTTAATTTGGAAAATCGCATATGTTTCCTTTCGAAGGCTTTTCCTGACATGCTAATGAAATTTTAGATTTAGTTCATATTGATGTTTAGGATATTGCTCTAATTCAATATCAATCTAGGCTCAAATAATATGTTCATTTTATTGATGATTTTAGTAGGTTCACATGGATTTTTCCCTTCAAGCAAAAATCATAAACTATACATGTCTTCCCCCTTTTCAAAGCTATAGCTGAAAATCAATTTAACAAAAAATTTAAAGTCATTCATTGTGATGGAGGTGGTGAATTTAAACCTGTTCAAATGATTACCTCAAAATCAAGAATTATATTTAAAATGTCTTATCTCTAGCCCTCTCAACAAAATGGCAAGGTTGAGAGAAAACATAGACATGTTGAACTTGACCTAACAACCTTGTTAGCACAAGCTAAAATACTCCTACACTATTGGTAGGAAGTCTTCTCAATTGTTGTTTACCTAATCAATAGACTATCGTCATCAATAAATCCAAACAGAAGTCCATACTCACTGATTTACAAGAAAGAACTTGATTATGGAAACTTGAAACCTTTTGGTTGTGTCTATTATCCTTGTCTGTTACAATAAAAATAAGCTTAGTTTCATACAACTAGGGTGTGTGTTTCTTGATTATAGTAATTCACACAGAGGATACAAATGCATTAGCTCTCATGGGAGAATTTTCATCTTAAGACATGTGATTTTCAATGAGAATCGCTTTCTTTTTCATGAAGGTTTCATTGACAGATTAAATTCTTTAAAAGAATTAATTGAACCTATGTCAGTTTTGCTTCCTAATCACTCTACAAGTACCACTATTAATAATACTCTTAAACCAAACAAAAATACTACAAGTCAACACTAGTACAAATGAACGAGATTTTGGTGAATCTTTTACTAATAACAATGCATCAAGAGAAAGTTAAGAAGAAGGTTCAACATCAGCCCAACACCAACACTCATTGGATGGTGACTAGAAGCAAAGCTAGAAATTACAAGTCTGAGCAATCATACATAGAACTGAAAAAGGTTTTTTAAGATGAAAAAGAATCGGGAAATGTTAAGGAAGCCTTAATCAAGCCAGAATGCAAAGAAGCCATGGATACTAAATTCAAGGCTCTGATTCTAATCAAACTTGGACATTAATGTCATTCAAGGGTCAAGAAAACACAATAGACTCAAAATGGATTTTCAAAACCAAGAACAAAGAAGATGGTTCAATCGAAAGAAGAAAAACAAAACTTAATGTAAAAGGTTTCCAGCAAACAACATGCATAAACTTTGGTGAAACTTTCAGTCCCGTTGTCAAGTCCAGTTTTATCATAATTATATTTGCCATTACAGAACATTTCGATTGGGATGTTAGACAACTTGACATAAGCAATGCCTTCCTAAATGGAAATCTAAAGGAAATAATTTATATGCATCAACTTGAAGGCTACATAGACTCAACCAAACTAGATTATATACATAAATTGTCTAAGGCCATATATGGTTTGAAGCGTACACCAAGAGTTTGGTTTGATAGACTAAGAGACATTCTTCTAAGTTGGGTTTCCGAAACACCAAAAGTGATTCTTCTCTATTCATTCTTAGAGGTACAAATCATAACACATTCCTTCTCATTTATGTTGATGATAATATTGTAACAGGAAGCAACTGTCAGTGTTTAGAAACATTAATCAATCAACTAAATGTTGCTTTCTCTCTAAAAGACTTAGGACATATACACTATTTTCTTGGAATTAAAGTATACATAAAGGACAATGTACCTAAGGCAAACTAAGTACATGAAAGATACTCTGAAGAAGTTCAACATGGTGACAGTGTCAGCCTGTCCAACACCAATGGTGGCTAGTAGACAATTCACTACAGAAGGGGAACCAATGAACAATGTTACTTTGTACAAACAAGTCATAGGTGCATTGTAATATTTGACCAACACAAGGCTAAACGTTTCCTTTATTGTTAATAAACTCAGTCGATACATGAGCACACCTACCATGGATCATTGGCAAAGAATAAAAAGAATTCTAAGATATCTTCAAGTCATAATGAACTTATATTTGCACATAAAACCCTCAAATGATCTTACATTAATGAAGTATTTTGATGCAAATTGGGCAACTAATACTTATGACAAAAAATCAATGGACCGTGCGTGTTTCTTGGAGAAACTTTTGTTTCTTGATCTTCAAGAAAATAAAAAGTAGTGTCACAATCAAACACAAAATCAAAATACAGAGTCTTGGCTGATGTAGCTGAAGTAGCTTGGATTAGATCTTGCTAACATAACTAAAACTATCAATGCTCGTAAAACCAATTATGTAGTGTGATAACCTAAGTGTAAAGTCAATTGCTTATAATCCAATCATACACGCACATTCCAAACACATTGAAATAATTGTGGCATGTATTCCTACTACTGATCAAATTGCAGACTATTTGGCTAAACCTCTCACTCATATAAGATTTAATTTGTTAAAAGACAAACTTAACATGACCATTTCACTATCCGTTTGGAAAGGAAATTAGACAAAATCAAATATTTTGTTCAACATTTTATCATTTATGACTATTGATTTTAACTATTAATATCAATTTTTATTTATTACAAATAATTACAATAAAATTCTTGTATACATCAGTTTTATAATTAAACATATGTGTAATCAATGCAAATTGGATGATTAATATATTTTTTTTATCTTTATGACTTCATGATATTTTTTACCAAGTTATTTGTATTAAAAATTCGTTCTATTTTGTGGCTCAATGAATATTATAATGTTTTTCGGAAGTTGTTTGGTAGTATTTATTAGAGGTAATAATTTTATAACAAAAAGAATAAATAGAAAAAATGTGATTGAAGGTGAAACATAATAAAGGTAATCCACCAAACATTTTAACATATATTAGTTACCGAAAAAATCAATAGATATTTCACCAATAATATGGTTTAAAACGTGTTTATGTGAAGAGTTTAAAATTATGGTTGGAGGCAAATATTATAAATAGATTATTTTTATTTGCTTATGCAAAAGTAGTAATATTTGTTAGAATTGAAGCTATCAATCCTAGAGAAGGAAGAAAAAAAAAATGAAGTCCTATAAATATCACCAGTTTTCAATATAATGTGAGTTATTAAAAAATAAATGGTATTAAAATATATTATTTGCAAATAAAAATAAATAAATGTATTTCTATTAAAATATTAATAAAAAAATAAATAGAATGTTTACGTGAAAAAATTACATTATCTTATTAAAATAATATTAGTTGTACGGCAGAAGAATTGTCTTGAAAAGACACGGTCCTCTAACAACGGACAACGAGTCATAATTTTTCAGTTTAGGACAAGATTAAGGTAAGACGTGATTAGGATGGGTCAGGATTGAGTCTTGATTAAGATTTCGCTAATCGTCCATGATAAAAACTATTAATACAAGTTAAAGGTACGAGGTAGGTGATTCACATTTGCTGCACATTTATTACTGTCATAGATTTACCGAATGGATTATGCACTTAGCCTTTGATAGGTACCTGACCGAATAATATTCAAAGAATGAGATATCCGAAAGTGACACCAGACGATTTAAAAGACAAATTGTGGAAGTGTCGATAGTAACTCGACCTTATAACCGAAATAATAATAATATAACAAAATAAAGCTTGATATATATATATATATATATATATATATATATATATATATATATATATATATATATATATATATATATATATATATTTAAATTCATTTTTTTATTAAGTTGTCTTTTGAACTCGGCATAAAAATAAAATGTGATTTAATTTAACTCGATTTTAATTTAAGAAAGAAAATTCAATCAAATAAAAAATTGTGGTTCGTTTTGATGGGTTTCAAAATTAAAAAAATTTCATGGGTTTCAAAATTTTCTATGGATTTTTTGTATTAGGGATGAAAAGTGATATAGACAAATAAATACTAAATAAAGCTTTATAATAAATCCCTTTAATTATTAATTTTAGTAAAAGGGAACACAGTGTAAAATTCAGAATTTTGTCTTCCAATCTATAAATTTGATTTTTTTTTACAGGTTTTCTCTGATTTTTATTTAACGTGCAATTTTTATAATACCGCTTTGTTTGGTACTGAAAAGATCCAAATGTTTCTGAAACTAATAATCCTCTCTAACACAATTAAACACAGGAACCCTTGGTTTCAAGGAAGAAGAGAGGAAAAAGCAGGGCCATTTTATTAATGGTATAATGTAAAACATAAATAAAAGCAGTTACCTTCTTCTTCATACATGTTTTAAGGGAAAGGTGCATTAGAAGCATGAAATGTAGGGTTCTTGGACCAAAGCCATATCTTGGAAACAGAGAAGCTCTCAGCTTTGGTTGAGTCGCTTATCCTCTTTCCCTTCACATTCTCATTTTCTGAAACATCACCAGATTCAGATAAAACCACTTGCAGATTGGAATCACGAACCACATACCTATATGAACCCATGGAGTAGCATCTTCTCTCATTCAAGCTACAACTATCTCCACTCCCTAACTCCATCCCATTCTTTCTGAATTTTCCAAGTCTCACAGAAAACACCCTTTTCCCAACTGATCTTTCACTCTCTGAAAACCCCTTCTCTTCCTCACCTCTCAACCCACTTGGCCCAATACCCACATTAAACAAAATAGGATTTTCATTTTCATTCTCCACGTAGTTCGAGAGAGACGCCCTACAAAGAGGACACGTCGAATTCGAGAGAAGCCACGTGTCAAGACAGGTCATGTGAAAGGCGTGTGTGCACATAGGAAGCAACCTCAGCTTGTCATCCTCGGAGAACTCGCATAAACACACGGCACAATCAAACGGTTCCTTTGAACCCAGCAGGTCTTGGTAATGGAAAACTGGTAGAGCGTCTATGAGGGCTTGGTCTATACCTGAATCGTGCAAGCGGAAGAGTTGTTGAAGCTGCCTCTGAAGAACACGTGATCGCGTGGATTCGTGGAACCTGTTGGAGTTGTAGATTGATGAAGAGGTTGGTGTTTTCATGAAAAACCATAGAACCAAATGGACAAGTCCATACACGAAGAAGATAACTGCTAGAACAATTATGACCAGCAAAATGAGTGGGCTGATTCTGCTGAGAGATGACGGCGTTGTTGATTCTTGCTCGTTGGTAGTGTTACCATCATTTGGAGCTTGATAAGCTGAGAAAGGAGATATAGGATATGACTCATACGAGTACTTCACATCACCGTTTTGCTTCGTTTCAATCTGAATGTTGCGCATTTTGGCAGACGAATGTTATTTTTTTCAATGTAGAATGACAACAATGATGTTTGTGTCCAACACTTCATGTGAATTGTTCAAATTGCTAGCTAGTAGGGTGACTGTAGAAGACTTTAGCACATGAATATTTTGAAAACTGATATTCGTGATTGGTTTTCAATGTGGGAGTTCAAGGGAGCATTTTCTGGCGTTGAGTTGGACAAGAGAACAAAGACTGTGATTATGAAGTTGTACTTTGTGGAAGATTCATTCCAGTGCAGTAGAGTCACTAGAGAAGCATTAGAAAAAGTATGTTATGGTTGAATTGTTTCCCTTTTTCTAGTTAAGATGGAAGGAGATATAGAGAGCTTATAAGGAGAAAAATGAAGGAAGAGATGATAGATGGAAGAGTGTACGTATATTACCTTTTGATAAAGTCAACAACCATAACCGCATTGTCAGTTCAGTGGTTGGTTGGTGGACATGAAAATTTGTTTAACTTTACTTTTACACATCAAAAGTTATACTAATATTTACATAGGTTTTTAATATACAATTTCTCACGTATAAATACTAAAGTTCCTGTACTAATCTTTCATGTTAATTTTTTCTGTCTCTTATTGTAGGATACGAATTCACGAAGCTTTTTCTTTTGTATCCTTTTACTGATACACTACGTACACTGATTGGCAACGCACTTGATGACAACAGGCATTCAAACACAGTAAAAATAACTTTTTCATTTTCTTTCTTCCCCACTGCCTCTTACTTTTTTTTTTGGCATGCCAATATTATTAATAAGTTATGCTAATAATTAGGTCCACTTACCCCTCAACTCCATCATTAAGATTGTTAATCTCTCTGATATTACAATCATTTACGTTTTATCATCTCAAAACTACTTTTACATTAGCTTCATTCTTTAGTCTTCTTTTTTTATTGTCATTATGAATTATTAAAATAAATTATGTTTACAAATTTTTGTCCCTCGAGAATGTACAATTAAGAGCATCTCCAATGTTGGCAAAGTGATTTGACAGTTTTATGCAAAGATTTCATTTTGACTTGTATGATAACAAATACACCAGATGTCTGTAAGGAAAAAAAAAAACAGAAAACAAAGAAAAAAAATAGCCAAATGATTAAGATGTTGACTTTTATATCCAATAAAAATCGATAAGTTTAAATTCCAAAGCTGTCTATTTGTAGGGTGTGTCTTCTTTTTCGAGTATAGAATCATTGCAGATAATAATGACCATTCCACGCCAATCTTGGCATGATAACTGCAAAGAAAAAAACAATAAAAAGTGAAATGGGGAAATTTTTATTTATTTTTTTCATACATGAATGCTAGTTTGAATGGCCCCTGAGTTCTAAATCTTTGTGTGAGAATTTGAAAATGTTGGTGGTTCAAGGCTCGAGTTGTAACCTCAAGTTAAAGTGTAAACCTATGAAGTGTCTTTTCGAACTTCTATAGGCGTGTTTTGTTACATCATACAAGCATTTGGGCCACATTTAAAAGTTGAAATGATGAATGTTAATTCCTATAAATCGTAATAATAGCAACGGGGTGAGAAATTCACGAGGCTCTCTGTGTTAACCTTTCACATGTTGGGAGGAGATGGAAACTATAGATATGGTGAAAAGACAAAAGTAAATGGTAGGGTCGTGGATTCTTGCACGCATGGCAACTAATTAAACCTATGATTGTGTCTGTCGGAACCCCTTAGAAACCAGCAAGAAGTCAATAACATGGGTTCTGCTCTCGAGCATTCAGATGTTATTCCCTCCACAAAACTGGCCTCACTTCCTGTTCTCTCAAGCAATCATAATATGATGGAAAAAATAGTCATTTTAACTTCAAAGGGTTTTGATTATCTTTTGTAAAAAACACGACTTTACTACACATTGTTACACACCTAGAAAAGCAAGTCTTGAGGTTCTAATCTTTGTCATTGTACAAAGTATTCTCTTTTGACGTACAAAACCTTTCTTCTAAATTTATATCTTTTTTCATGTTCCATTGAAAATTATTTTGCACTCTGATTTAATCTCTTAACACTTCAAAAGTTTTCTGCATCATCCTACACACAAAAAATCATTACGGTAATGCTCATTTGTAGATTTTGGCCAATAGCGAAGCTAAACTAGTGGTTGGGCCTACGTGTTTTTTACTCAGTTTCTGACTCTTTCTTTCATACATATGATAAAAAATAATCTTAATTAATAATTTAGATTCATCACAAATGTGGCAAGTTCAGTTTTTAGCTTTTGGATTCGTGTGAAGAATGTTTTGTTCTTTCTTCTGGCTATGTAATTCCTTTTTGAAGAAAGTTTAGAGTGTGTTTGAATCAAACCGTTGAATGTGAGTCCTTAGGGATCAGAAAGTGAGAAATCTAGATACCAAATGTGATAGTTGTGTCCTTTCTTTGTATATCAACTTGGTTAAAATGGTAAAAAATAGGGAAAGTTTGAATTAACAAAGAGGCTAACGAAACAAAGTTTTTTTATGATCCATATTGAACGGAAAGTTATAACTTAACTCTATAGTTTCCTGTTTCATTGAATTTGCTACAATGGCTTTGCTTTTAATTCTTTGGTTTGCGTGGAACAAAGGGCAGGATTTCATGTTTATTTAAGCTACATTGGTAAAATTATGTAGTTAGAAGTAGGAAGAATTTTACCGTCATAACTGGAAGTAATATTTTTAGATAACTATACAAGAGATAACAGAATTTTTGAACATGAATCTTCAACATCTTTTGTTTTTTCAAATTAATGAACTACATAATGTAAAATTCAACTAAAGCGCTAACTATATATTATATTATAGCTTTTCATGAAATTACTGAGGAATGAGAACTGTAATTTTACAAGCAGAAACAGTGAATATAATTCCTACGTCTTATAATTGAACAAGTAACAATGATGTAATAATGCTTTGATTGGTATTACATGGACCCTTTAAAGGTATAATTGGGAGACCATTAAACCCGCTTAAGGATCAGCATGACCAGGAATGTCATCATCACTAGATCCACTGTCTTCTTCACTGATGTCTTCCTCATCTCCACTCTCCTCACCAGCTGTAGAGTTGCTAATGTTTTCCTTCTTAGCATACCGCTCACAGTACTCTGTCCCCACAAATAGCAGAGCAATGTTTATATTTCTTTTTTCACCATTAAATAGCCCCCCATTCACCAAAGCATCCTAACTTTAGAAATAAATCCAGACATTAAGAAATACATGAAGCAGTCTCGGGTACAAAAAATATCATCGTGTTTGAATAATTTACAGCCTTTGGTCAAAATATAGAATGCTGAACCATTGCATTTCATGATACAACTTCCTGATCTGGGCTGGGCGGGTGTTAGGAGAATAAAAAGGGAGTAAATACGGGTCCGGAGCACTAGGACGGTTTTATCATTACAAACCAAAGTCCAGATGTGATTCGCCCGGGAGGTTAAGCTATTCAATCAGAATAAGGAGATTTGTATGGAAGATTACACCAAGAGTATGTTAAGAGCATGTAATCACAATCGTAGTTGAAATGCAATTGAGTTTTGGTTCAGAATCATGATTCTACTTACCTTCGGATTAAGCAAAAAACAAAAGGTAAGAATTGAATTATAATTCCATTCTGACTAGAATTACAACAAATTTAATAAAATAAAATAAAAAATTGATCCCCAATTGGCGGCGGCAGTAAAAGGTGATTGATGATAACAACGGGGTGAGTAAGCGATGGTCATGGTGGCAAAAAATAGTAATAGTGATGAAAATAGTAGTGGTACTAACAGAAATAGCAAATCAATTCCAATGTCAAATTCCCATTCTATTCACAAATCCATGCACCAAACAAACACTGCCAATCAGCAGACAATAGGCATTGCATTTGGACCACTAAAATAGGGAAACCAATATAACGTGTCTTCAATTATCAGAAAAAGTAGCACATAACAAACAATTGCTCACCTTTAACTTTCTGGTCATACAACTTTTTATCCTTCATCATTAACGATGCTGCATCGCCATTGAGAGGATCTGAAGCATTTGGATAAAGCAGGAGTTGTGGAAGAAAAACTTCAAAGACATTTAAAAGATCTGAAAAGCACAATAAATCTTGGTCATTGATAAGAAACAAAAAACATAACAGGTTAGCCACAAAAGGAGGGAGGACATTAATGGAGGATATTCTATATTCATGTTGAATTTTCATTCAGATAACTATATACCTCAGTGTACATAGACCGAAATATGACAAACTAATAGAACCTTCACACAATGGAAACTTGTAAGTTTTACTATGAAAGCGTATAACTGAATTACCAAACATTGGGCTCCAAGATTGGTTAATGACATCCAAGCATACAGAGCCAGATCTGCAGTTGATGAAATGTGCAAAGCAGAATCAGTCAGATCCACTTGTGCACAAACAATAGCAAGTTGTTTCAGTGACTTGATACTCCCAAGAAATATCTTGTACAAAATCCCAAAACAATGAAATATAAACAGCAGAAAGCAATTATTGACATGTATCATGGAACCCAAATATAAAGGTAATAATCCATTGACCCATATTAGTGCAGAAACAACATAGAGCAGGAGAAATATTCACCCAAAAAAATAAAGATTGACTAATAGCATATGAAGTGCTCACAACTCATCGACATTAGGATGGAATATTTTGTTCACAAAGCCAATAGAAGGGGATTTATATGGGTAAGCATCAGGAAGCTCAACACGAATTTTCCAGACACCACCTTCATAAAGACCTGCAACAATCACGTAAATGTGATAAATCAAAGAACAACCAAATAACTTAAAGACAAGTAATTGATCTTTGTGCTCACAACCCCATTTAAAGACAAGGAAACCAGTGTCAAGGTAGAAGAAGTATAACATGCAAATATTATATGGACATTTGTGTTGATAGAAACAAGGCAGCTTCTCATCAAACTCTGTCTTCCCTCTTTTGTCTTGAGAAAGGAAAAAAAGGAAACTATTTATTTTAAAAAAATTGAGTGCTAAGTAATTCTTCGTACACATTTACAGTTTCATCAAACAAAATTGTAGGTTAACCAAAGAATTTTGACAGTACTTTCTTTTGGACCATGAAACTCAACATTGAATTCACTAAGTCCATCGTTTATCGTCTCCACTGTATAATCACTCATCATCCTGAAAAGAAGTAAAGAGTATTTGAGAAATATGACTACAAAAAAATTTGCTGCGAGTAATCAAGCATACATGACCATGTGGATAAAATGCCAAGAGTGATAGTCTTGGACTTCAGTTCATCCAACAGATATAAGGAACAGTCATCAACTTGAATTTACAAATTAGTACATGCATAAGCTTTATAATTCTAGACTGATGATAGTATATTAGCAGCATTTGATCAATGCCAAATCCCACAAAAAGTTCAAGCCTTTGACACCATTTGGATAAAATTTTAACAAGTACTTCTAGCACAAAAAAAAAAAAAAAAAAAAAGAGAGAGAGAGGGAGAGAGAGAGAGAGAAAACGAATTGAATTTCTCTCCTAAGTTAAAATTAACTTCACACAAGTCAACTGAGAAGCTCGATGATAGAGCTTTTGAAAAGTTGAGCTTCATAAATTAATTTTAGCTTATAGAGAAATGGGGGTATAATTACCTTTTTCTCTCCTAAAAATTGTTGGTTGGAAAGTTTACTCATACTAGGCTTTTGCGACTTTGTTTTTTGGGTCCTAATAGAAATGCACATACTTCATAAGCCTCACCAATTATGCAATGCATTTGAAGCATGTAAAAGTCACTTGATATTGTTGTTAGGCACAGGTTACTAAATTAGATGAAGCCCATATGCCTTCATTATCAATTTCAACCATGCTATTCCGTACATAAATGCAGCATATAATTTCAAGTTTGACTACACTCTCTGATCATGTTCCTGTAACGATATCTACCAGTTCATTGTGATAACAGCCAATAAGTACCAAGTGGCACCACATAATACTATGGCATCTTTCAGTGTAACAACTTTTATTTAGGTAACAAAAATATGCATAAATAATAATGCAACCAAGACAGCAACATATCATCGTCACTTAGTCAAAAACCTATAATAACTCATTACATGAACAACAAAGTTTTACTAATTGAGCGATGTCAAGAATAGCAACTATCATATGTTATTAAGACATTTAATGTTTGGGAGGAAGAAAAGGAAAGTAGAAGGAATGGGATTGATTTATAATGAGTTTACTTTGACAAAGAACTACATGGTTGCGATTCAAAATAAATTATTCAGCATTTACAAAAAAAATGTTCAACTGAAAAATAAAATCATAAAAAAAGCAGTGGTTTAGTCCCCTACCACAGGGAAATATGATTGTATGACACAAGAAAAGGCACCATGGGGAAAACATAAACTGCCAACAGACCAAAACTAGGTAAGAATGTTCTTTTTCGCTTCTTTTTAATTTCCTCAATTGTTCTTAGTAATTTGCAGATCCTTATTACCACTGAAAAGGTTGAAGTCTATGTTATGACTAAAAATCAGCTTATGCTAAAACGCAATGTGATGGAGAAAATCATAAGCAAATTTTTCTTTTTAATTTTGGTGTTGGATCCTGTGCTTGGCATATCATGCTATGATGAATTCGATTATCACTTCGAGGTGATTTTTCATGACAGAAACAGCCAATTCATAATCCTGCCTTCTATCATGAATGTTAATAAATGGGTAAACCAAATTTCCTATTAAGTGTTGCATTTCTAAACTTAACTCCAAAGTCTACTTTTTATCACTTAACCCTATTGTTTAATCTTAAGTGAAAACATTACTTTTACAGTTAAATAATTATGTTTCGTGCATATCATGCCTTACCATCACAAAAACTGAAGTTTTTCTTTATCATGAATCCCCAAAATTTGTTTATTTATTACTCTTAGAATTAACTACTAAATTGGAAAAAAATAAGGCGTCTCTAAACTTTAAAATCACCACATGACTCATCTCCAGAGTATGTGAGATCTAAACTATCAAGAACACACGTCCTGGTGGCCACCCACTATAATCCTTAACTCGGCCTCTATGAAAAGGCTTCCCTCGGTAGCTCTTTTCAACCAAGGGGAGACTGCAATTAGAGCAGTTTTCCAACAATCACATTAGGGCCCTTCAAATCTGGTTTTCAGCGTCTTGTAAGCTTCTCACCGATCAACTAACAGATATTTTAACTTGAAAACAAAACTACACGGTATTTACTGATTAACAAAACCAAAAAAATTATGGTAAGCTAGGAAAGGCATGCACTTCAACGGATTTGGACAAATTTTAATCCTTTACAAATCTTAAAAATTATTATATATAATGGCTGTTTCATTTCAACAAAGTAGTCCAGGTCCTTTAGTGCAATTGAGCTTTAGTTTTTAAAGGGGCTTCTCTTTAAGCCAAATTAAACTTCCTCAAACCCACCCACATTATGAACGTGGTTTCAAGATAAAATGATACCTCGAGAAAATAACCGACAATGTGCCAAATGTGCTTACTCATCACGTCATACTAACAGTCAAAACAAACTAACCATAATACATTTAAAAGAATTTGAGTATACTGCTTGCCACCTACTTATAGAAAAAATATACAATAAATAATTCAAACAGTTAAAAATAATGTAACCATAAACACTCATTAAAACAGTCTACTTACAATTTCATAACATCCATTTCTCTTCTCTTGCTTGGAGATGACATTTTGATTATACAAATCACTTATTTCAACCTGCTACAGATACAATAAAGAAAGTTTAATATGTGCCAAATGTACTTATCTGTTCTCATCTCCACCAAATTGGAAGATATGAAAACAAAACCCAATTTCAATGTGCAGTCTATATAAACTCAATTCATTTGTGTTAAATTTAAAATGGGATTAGGAACTTGATATATAAGCTCAATATGTTTCTGGGGTGCCCTACATATCAATCCAAAACATATTTTTGCCCGTAAAAGATTCACCATAAGCTGATAAATGATCCAGATAAATGATACAGAGAAGCATAAAACCCAAATATAAGAAACTTTGCAATTGTCTTGATGTTGTTGGAGATCTCACATTAACTAAGGATAAGATTTTTACAGTATATAAGTGAAGACAGTCCTCTTTTTACAAGTCAATTTTATGATAATGAGTTAAATTTAGATTGAAGTATGGTATTAGAGTCTATTCTGAATGGTATTAGAGTATAAAAGTGAAGACAATCCTTACTTTACAAGCCAACTTTGTAAGAATGAGATAAATTTTAACTATGGTATTAAAACCAATTTTGTAAGAATGAGTTAAATTTAAACTGATTAGTATGGCCTATCATAACACCCATTATTGGACCACCACATGCACTACATGAACATGTCTCGATGTGGGAGAGATGTGTTGAAGATCTTGACTAAAGATAAAGCAAATTTTGGAGATCTTCACTAAAGATAAAACAAATCTTCATAATATATAAGTGAGGTATACTCACTTTATAAGGTGCAAATTTATAATATGTAAGTGAGGATAATCCTCACTTTATAAGGTGGCAATTTTGAAAGAATGTAAACTCACTTCTCACTTTTTAATAAATGCAAAAATCAAGATCAAGAAGATCTATATTGAGCTCTAAAAAGAAGCCACATCCGTAAAGAAAGACACCCTATATCATACAAAGTTAATACTCAACGTGAAGGAGGCTATTCAAGATTTTTACACCCTTATCATTTAAAGATAATACTCAGTATGAAGGATATTGGAGACATATGAAGATTGTGAAGGAGGTGTATTGAAGATTCTGGATTATATAAATAGGAATCCTCACATTGCGGTTCTGTGAGGTTAAACTCACTTCTTAATAGATATTGATTCATAAAAAGAAACCAAATATGTGAAGAAAGAGGCCCTATATCATATAAAGATAGTACATGTTCGAAGAAACTGTCTTTTTTATTGAATGTTCAAAATATCATTCGACATCAAAAATTAATTCTATTCACTTAATCTCTTTCCACCTAAAAACTACCTCTCGATTTGGGGTATTTTATAAGAATATACAATAAAGCAATTAATGCAGTTCACAATTTAGAGGTGTTCTTTTAGAAAGAACCAAGAGAGGCTGTATATATGAAGGGAAACAACTTGATTAAGATCCATCAATGCGTTTCATTGCATGTCTGATATAGATTATTTTTAGAGAAATGCCTAGTTTGCAAGTTCTACATAACACTTGAAAGAATAAGCAGTTATTCTTCCTAAATAAAAGCACATTAGTCATAGACATAGTTGTTTAGGTATATACTACACAGCTTGTTCATCATAGAGCATACATGTAGAATTTACACTACAGGCAAAGTTACACCAAATTCTTACCCAGTAAAAGTAATCCTTCAACTACGATGAAGGCAACAAAAAAACCTCTAATTTCAGAAGGACAGAAGAATACTTAAGCTGGTGAAAAATCCCAACCCAATGAGACAAACACTATCTATGTGAATAAAATACGGACCAACATTACCACCCTTCCAAGTATTGAAGCATAAGGCTACCAGGTCCAAAGGAGAACACCAAGCAAGAGTGACTAATGCAAGGGTCTGATGAATGTGCAGGAATAAGCAATACAAAGTGCGTGATACACAATGTGGCACAAGTGCACGTTTTATTTGGCACGAAGTGCAAATACATGAAAGTCCAAATCTTTTGCAAACGACTGCGTCCATTTGAAACAAAGGCAAATACCCAAAATTCCTTGTCTTACTTAGATAAACTTCCTAGCCACCAATTCGGCAACGGAGGGCAAAATGAGAAAAGGCATATTTGCGTTGATTGAATGAACCGATACCAACAAAGAAGGTTTGGAAAGAACTATTCTAGATTCCGGTAGAAAGATCTATGGCTGACCCATTTAACCAAAGATAGAGGAAAAACAATGCGTGAACTGCTATTGCTAAGCATGCTTGAATTAGTGCAAAATCAAAAGAAAGGGAGGATAAAGAGGAAAAGTGGATTGGCATAAAAGAAGTGAAACTATAATTTGGGGGAAATGATGGCTTGCCTGAAACCCTTGTAGCGTTATGGTGATGGCGTTGTGATCAGAGAGTAATTGAAAAGAAGAGAATTGAGAAAGGAAATGAGGAGAAACACATATATAGGGAGTGGGTGGGTGTGAGGGAGATAGAATGTCGACGTGGCACATAATACGTGTTATATGAAGGTTCGGCAATGTGGCAATTATGTTTCACCATTTTTCTAGTAAGTACAATCTCTATTAATTACCAATTTATTACTCTAGGAGCTACAATCACCACTTCAATGCGTTTATTGTTTCCTCGATAAACCAATGGTAGTTTAACATCTTCTGCTCAATTTTTCTAACATTTTCATTCATATATAATCCTCATCTTCATGGAAATCACAATTTTTCATAAAACTATATTTTATTTGAGCCTTAATTAATAATAAATAACGTATTAAATGTGCTATGATTATTATTTTTCTATTATATAAATGACATCTGAAAATATATTAATTTTAATTAACGTTTATTTTTATTTAAAGGTGAATTTTTTAGTATATTTCAAATTAGAAAAGTTAAATGAAAAAAAAATGATTTTCTTTTATAATATTTAAACCGTAAAACTTCTATATTCTAAACTAAACTAAAAGAATAATGTTTTCATAAATTATTCATAAATTTTGGTGTAAGGTTGAACATTGATTTAAAACAATTTTTTGATTATTTATTGTAATGTTAATTTTTCTTCATTTTAGTAATTTGTTTTTTAATCGATTCGTAGTACTAAAATTAGTTTGGATTCTCCTAGTTAAACTATTAATATTGTAATAAGTATATATTAAAAGTCCTAAGAATCATACATTTAAATTGTATTTATAATTTTTTTCCATGGACTTTTAACTAAAGTTAGCTTAATCATGATTACTTGTCTATTTAGATTAACTAAATGATTAGTTGATTATAATCACGACCAATTGGTCTCTCCTATGCTTGGACGATCGATCATGTTATTTTGATTCGTATAACTCGTTCAGTACATATAATACATATAGACCCCCAAGTCTTAAGCTTGAGTGAAGACCACAAGCCAAAAAGGTTTACATTTACCAGGCTCGCCCTTGAAGATATGATTGTTAGCAATGGACAGGTGTGGCACCTCATGAACTGCACTGTTAACACTAACATCAAATACGAAATGTTGTGTTTCCTTTGTCATCGGATGATGCAAGATTTGATGGTGATAAGAGTGTCATATGTCTCCATTGTTTTTTATAAATAGGGACCGAGTGATCTCGTCATTTTTATTGTTTTTACTCGTATACTTATTTATGCCTTGTTCGATTTTAGATTATTTTCATTCTTAAAGTAATAATATCAACCATTGACATATCTTTAAAAGGCTCCTCTAATCGGGAGAGAAGGGATATGCTGGTGACACTTCTACACCATCGTTGTCACTCATGTCATTATCTAGGGATCAGGGATCGTCGAGCAAAGCTTGACATTTGTAAATAACATAGTGATGCCTGATCGAGCTTCTAATAAAGGCTTGATTAGGAGTCAGACTCAAGAGGAGGTCGTAAGAAAAAGAATGATTATATATAGTTTGGAAGATTCACATTGACACCGTTGTTGAAAGAGATATAACCTCAATCTTTCTAAGATACTTGGAGCTGCAAATATACTATTCGCTTTAAGTAAGATAACAATTTAGTCAACCTCATCGACCAAACTTTTATTCTAAAAAATGTCATGAAAGATGATGTCGTGGATCTTTACGTATCAAGACAAAAATAGGGTATGTCATTATTGAAAAAATTTGACAATTCGACAATGAATTTCTTTTTCATTTGTTCTTGCTTTACAAACTCACTTTTAAATATTTTTTTTTTCAAATCTTATATAACACATTTAAACTTAAATTTATTCTAAAATACCGCCTGTAAAAAAAAAAAGTTCAGTTATTGAATTAAAAAGATTATATCAATCAATTTATAAAATTTAAGATATAAAAAAGTTTTAATTTTACAAAACATATTTATTATATATGTAACGTAAAGCGAATTTAATAAATTAGGTTGTTATCATCAAAATTGACAGGCTAGTTAGATATCCAAATCTTTAAATATTTTACTCTGCTTCAATATTAACGTTTATATTAATTTAAAAAAAAAAATCAGCATAGTTTAGTTTGTTCAATTTTCTAACAGCCTAATTTTTAAAAATAAAACTAGGAAACATTTCAGTTCATTTAAAACAATAATTTAGATATTTTAGCTGAACAAGTGCAATTCATTACTAATTCAATTGAATGATTTTCTTAACCGACAAAACGTAATATTCCCTATAAAATCTGAATGCATATTACACGGAAATAATTCCAATAATTATAAGATATTGAATGCTATAAGATAATAACATTTACAATTTGATAATGTAATTAACAGGATAAAATAATAGTTAATATTTTTTATAAAAAATTGTCTTTTGCTTGAAAGTGTAGTATATTTATCTAAATTTGTTATGTTGTATTATACATATACACACACATTCAATTAAAATTATTAAGTTTGCATATTAAAATTAACTAAATTTAATCTTATACAATATATTGCATCTTATCATAAGAAAATCTTTAAAATATATATATTTCCTTTATGTAAGTCTTGTGAATAATTCAGATAGATTAAGAAAATGTATTAGCATGAATTGATTGTATAAATTTATTCTAGAAATCTATTAGAAGAGATGGTTAAAAAGTTTTGCAATATTGATATAATTAGGAGTAGGTACTAGTGATATTAATGCAGTGAGTGTTATTTGAAAAATAAGGGATGTACGATATTATAGCAACCATAATAGAGGTGATCCACCCATAGTCATGTAGTTGTTTGAGATATTTCTCTCTCAAATGCAATAACTAATCAAAGAAAAAGTTGAACGATTAGTCCATTCGTTGACCTTAGATAGAGTATTTAAGTAGTGAACAATGCAGATCAACGAAACATGGTGAGTTGGGTGAAGGAAAACGAGTGAAAAGTCACATTTTAATTGTTTAATCTAAAAACTACTTTTTCTTTCTTAAAAGAACTTTGAATTACACAAATCAAAATCCAGAAATATCTTTTGAATTATACAATAAAAAGTCAAATAAATCCTGAACTGTGTACAACACGAAAAAGATTAAAAAAAAAATGTATGAGAATGCAGGAAGAAAATTATGGAGGAGCAGAAAGAAACTGTCTCCATAAACATACTTCCAGTCCATCCTGTTCTCATTAACCAGTTCTATTTTTTTTTTCTCACTAAGCAAACAAAAGTTAAGTATGCAAAAAAAAAAAAAATAGTTTCCAACATTCATTATACTCCTCATGAGCATGAGCAAAAAAGAGTAGCAAAGTCAGATTTCCTTTTTTCCCGTATCCTTGTGTCAAAACAAAGTGTTTCAATGCAAGAGCCAGAATAATTGGAAACCTGGCTTCTATAACCATAACGAAGACAATCACGTTGCAGTCTGTTTCTCTGGACAGGAACGGTTAATCGACTGTTTATTTCATTATAATCTATATATAAAAAAGGTACATTGGGGTGAACTAAATCGTTGTGTTCTGATAAAACTTTAAAAAATGAGATGTCGGGCAAAGGTTTTGGTCCTCAAATGACCAAGATAGGACATAAGTATAACTAAAACCAACAAGGAAGCACACACTTACCAACTTCAACTTTTGCTCCGGGCCACTATAAATTTAACTCGATCGCCATGGATTTTCTCCATAATAAAAGGCAGTTCCAACCATGAGCGCTACTGTAGCACCTTGAACAACCACACGAGCCCTCATTAACTTCTGACCTAACTGAGAATTACCTTGTCTAAAACTGATTAAGCCAGCTGTGAGAACACCAGCAGTAACAAGTGCACCTGAAATTAACACAACAAATTTAACTAACACAAGTAGAATGACGAGGACCAGACAACCATACAAAGAACAATTTCCAACCAGCGAAACAGAAACACAAACATCAATATCAGCCCTCTCCAGTCACCAAAAATGTAAAATCGATGTTTCCCCAAGGCCAATGCATACTCCACCCCAAATTATAATTTAAATTTGAAATCATCAAATTCCTTTTTTCTTCCTTCGGAAACGCAAAGATACAATTTTATCTGCTGCATATTCGCATGCTGAGTGGAAGACAATTTATTATAAAGGGAGGCACTGGATGCTACCATTAGGTATCCCATGTTGTTCACATTTTGTGTCAATATTAAAAAACGAATTCTTTTCCCACTATAAAAGTGATTTCTAAGCTCAAAGTTACAGGAATCAAACACTCAAAATTAGTTGATTTAATTCAAGCATTGCACATAAAGTTCAGAACCAAGGTAAATTTCTTCCACTAACATATAATCCTTCGTGAAGTAATGGCAAGGTAATCTAAATACTGATAACCTACATATAAGCAAATTCGGCACATCAAGAAACCAATTAAATAAGTAATTCTTAGGTTTTCAAATTATGTCTCACACATATGCCCGTGCAAATTATAATTATAAACCTATAAACTTTGTTTTTTTTTTTCTCAACCCCTCCAACATAAGACCATACCATTAACGTATCACTCACATTTTGTTACCGCAGTCCCAAGTCCACACAACAACCCTAGATCGCACCACCTTTCATTCCAAAATGGAAGATAGGTCCCAAATAAAGTCATTACAACAATTTCTCACTCCCTAAGTCCATCCAATATCTATATAAAACAACAAATAATATTCCTAATTATAAACCCTCTGAACCTTTCTTTTCGTCAATCCTCTTTCCAGTGAAAAGAAGGACCCAAGGAAATATTGACGAATGAAAGACGAAACAAATCATACATGAATATAACAAATGCAAGATGCAGATAACTGAAATTGAAAAACCTTAAAATTGAAAAGAAGAGGTTTTTACCAATAGGGACAAAAGGGTTCCGGACTCGCTTCTTCCCTTGTTCGAGAAAATCTTCAGACATATTGAGAAAAAAGGAAAGCAAAGTGAAAATTGAGCCCTAATTGGAGAAACAGGAAGAAGGTAGATGACACCAAATCAATGAATATTTGGAGATGAATCGTGCAGGAGGTGGCCTTGGGGTGGGTGCTTGGACAAACCAATGCCACGTAGCATTGTATTTATTTAGGAATACACCCTTATTTATTTTATTTTTCTCACTTCATAAAAATCATTTTAATTTTTTCTTTACAAAATGTGATTGTTGCACGTTACATTACCCTATTTTAAGATTGAAAATATACAACCTATTCTGTTTAATTTTAATTTAATATTATAAGAATAATTTATCTTCTTCTTTTGTTAATAGTGCGAGCATTACATTGTACTGTTTTTTTAAATATACTTTTATTCATTTAACATCATTCAATTAAATAAACTTCTAAAAAGTTCTTAAAATATATACATTTTCAACTAAAAGAGTATAAAATAACTTTATGTTGGGTAGTTATCTTTAATTTACCTAATACTCTAACCGATATCAATTATCTGATTAGTTTTTTCACACAATATTTGGTATTGGATAAATTATACCCAGTGTGCGTGCAAACGAAAAGAAAATGTAAAATTATCTTTAATAACATATATTTAAGATACTTAGAATAAACAATTAAGTAAATATTTTGTTTTAGCAACAATTATTATTATTATTATAAAATAACAGTGAAACAAGTGTATATATACATGTTCTCTAAATTTTGATGTTTCAGTTTTTAAATCACTTTAAATTTTTACTCATTCAATATTAAGAGTTCTTATAGTCAAAGACATATATAAAAAAATACTATAATACTCAAAATCAAATACAGAATATTGAAATGAATACTTGGACTTTGAATTTGTAGTATATATATGAACTTTTACTAGTTACTGCAAAATCATATATTAATATTATTAAATAGTTAACTTACATCAAAATCATTTTTAAACTAGTTACACTAGTATAAAAATCGTGTATTATATCACAAGTTCAACATCCAATAATAGAAAAGAAAATGTTAATAATGACCAATGATATTTTTGTAAATAATTTCAATCACTTCATATTTATTACAAAAACATTTTGCCATCTAAAATGTATTAACATCATGACAAGACAAATCAACATAAAACAATGACCTTAGAATTACATAACGTCAACTTAAGAAACATATGATATTCAATTCAAAATAAAAAAAAAAAATGAAATAGTGGTTTGCCGCCATAGTATTACTCTCACCCACATTTGACGTCTACCATAACAAATATTAAACGTTTTATATATCAGCCAGAAACCAAAGGGTGAATCTTTTTTTATTCTTTCTTTCTTTTTTCTTTTAAACTAAACAGAACGTCGAACTCATTATGAGCTCATCGCTTAAACCAATATAGAATGTCATACAAGTTAGGATTGGACGTGATGGTCGTTGGTGTATGCACGCATTAAATCTGGATCCCAGCAATTATTCTTTTTTTTTTCTTTTAAACCAATCCATAAAACCTCCATTGTCTATAAATATAGTTTCGGATCAATGGATAACCTTTACACCTCAATTTATAAAATTTCTCGTAACAACTCAAGGTTTCTTTGTGTTAACTTTTTTCTTTGTGTATTTCCTATGTTTAGTGTTATTATGTTTTTCCTTTCTTTTGTTCCCATTTATGAATTTGCTTTCTGTAAAATGGACTTCTTTTATTAGAAAACCTTCAATGTCTTTTACGTCGAATACTGAAGGCACTCGACGTCCATATGTATAAGTTTCTTGAAGTTGTTGATAACGTTAGCAATTAGGCTTTTAGGCATGCGGCCCACTTCATTTTACTTTTTCCTTTTTATTTTACTTACTTGTACTAAAAACACATCACTCTTTCAATAATATTTTGCATTTTGGATTCTTCTCTGTACTTGCAATTAATTTTCTCTGTGCCTTCTACTTCATTGTGTGCATATAAGTTTGCCTTCGTCCTCTGGTTTCTCCACACTGGGTTGGTTTGCACTCTTTAGGTATGGCTTTCCTGCTTCACTCATCAATTGATTGTTACTGTAAGTGCTTTGGTTCTTCCTCATCTTGTACATTTTGTCCATCATCTTGATAATTGTTTTCTGCAGAATCAGTGGATATGATTTCTGGCAGAAAACAACTCCAGGAAAACATAATATAATGAATCATTCAAAGTTTTGCGGCGTTTTGATGATAGTAGCATATACTTAGCTTTTAGTTTTACTTGTGCAGCTTTTTGAATGGATGAATTGATGATAGCATTATTTAAACTGTGAATAGTTGAATTGGAAAATTGGATTCTTTTTTATTTTATGATAACATTTGCGTCTTTTAGTTTTACTATTTAATTGGAATTGATGAATTGATGATAACATGATTTAAATTAATTAATTATGTGAATATATGAATTGAAAAATTGGTTTCTGTATTTTTAGTTAAATAAGCAAAAACGAACCAAATTTAAAAAAAAAAAAACACTAAAAGTGACGTCGAATTATACAGTGTTCGACATTCATATATGAAGGTTAATGTTGAATTATGCATTGATCGACGTTCATATGATAATGTGGATAATTATAAAAGTGAAACGTTGGGCGAGCTTCTCTCTGGCTTAGCAAGGGTAATGTCATGCATTAATAAGTTCAACGTTAACCTTACGCTCAAGCTCCTTTTGTTTGACGTCATCGTTACGTCAGGTCCCCTTATAGTTGACGTCAAATCTTCCTTTAAATATAAATATTTATTCAAATATTAGACGTTGAGCTCTTTGTTACTTGACGTGTATACAAACAAAAAGTGACGTCATTTTATGTACTTCGACATCAATGTTACGTCCAACTTCTTTCTACTCGATGTAAACTTTACATCAATTTCCCTCATACAATTGACGACAAATGTTGCTTTAAATATAAATATTTATTCAAATATTAAACATCACCCTCTTTACTATTCGACGTGCCTATAAACAACAAGTAACGTTGATCTACATAAATCGACGTCAACGTTACGTCCAACCTTTTTCTATTTGACGTCAACTTTACATCTCCTTTCCATATATTGGACGTCAAATCTTCCCATAAATATAACTATTTATTTAGATATTAGATGTCAAACTCTTTAGAACATGATGTGGATATAAAAGAGCAACGTCGACCTATAGTATTCAACATCACATCTACGTTTCCCGATATGACGTGAAACTTGAATTCATTGTTAAAAGACCAAAATATTCGATGTTGTACGTTGTTTTTGTACCAATGTTAATTGTATTAAACGACTACCCTATCAATTAATTTTGGTATGATCAATCAACCTCTTATCCTTATGTTGGTTAATTGTTGTTTGTTGTTTGACTCAAGGTTTATACTGTATAATATAATAGTTATTTTAAGTAAATATTTTGTTTTAGCAATTATTATTATTAGGAAAAATTAGTATATATATATATATATATATATATATATATATATATATATATATATATATATATAGGTTTAATTGCTTCTTTTGTCCCCAGTTTGGTTGAAGTGTGTCAAATTCGTCCCCTTTTTAGAAAAATGTCTATTTCGTCCTCATATAGAAAAAATTTGTGTCAATCAAGTCATCTTCGTTAAAAACAAACTAATGGTGTTAAAAACTTAAAGTGAGTTTTGAATAATAACCACTTCATGAGTCTGATCCCTGATTTTGCAGTGGATAAAGTGAGTTTTGAAAGCAATGATTTTTAACGAAGATGACTTGATTGACACAAATTTTTTCTATATGAGGACAAAATTGACATTTTTTTAAAAGGGGGACGAATCTGACACACTTCAACCAAACTGGGGACAAAAGAAGCAATTAAACCTATATATATATATATATATATATATATATATATATATATATATATTTAAACTACTGATGAATTGGTAAGTTGGTTTAAACTTTTTTTTTTATTTTTTTATTTTAATATTTATTATATATATTTTAGAAATATATTTAATTATATAAATATTTTGTAAACATATTTAATTATGTAAATACTATTCAATTTAATAAATTAAAATAATTACTATATTTACTTATTAAATTACTCATTATAATTAATAATTGAAATTTATAATTATCAAAAGTTTAAATTATAATATTATTATAGATTTATAATTTTAAAATAATATAATAAAGAAAATTAATATTTTAAATTATTTTTAATTAAAAAATGAGTTAACATGTTTTTTATCTTTTGGTATATCAATTTGATAAGTTAAACGGGATGGACAAATTCTACCAAATTTTATTGTGTAAAATGGAGTTTAATATATTTATGTTGAAAGAGAATAATGTAATTCATATATTTTACTGGTGATTGTATAAAGAACATATTTGAAATGCTGTTTTAGTTAAAGTCAGTAGATAACTTTAAAATGAAAATATATTGAATTTTTAAAGAAAGAAATATAATTGCATATTTTTTATCTAGAGAAAATGGTAGATAACAAAAAGACTTGCATAATTGAGATAACAAAAAGAAAAAAGCTATAAAATTTTGGATATTTTCATGAAACCACCAACTAGAAGACTTGCATAAATCTACCCTTCCCTCCTACTTTATTTCTATTTAAACTATTCATTGATTTATTTGGTAGATAATTGATTTAAGTGTCATTCTAATTACCTTTCAGTGGTAAAATAATAGTACTATCTAATTAATATATAGTTTTAAATTTATAGGTTAATAAAAATAATAAATATTTTTTATATGATTTTGTTAAAATAATTTCACACCTCAATAAATATACTAAAATGAAGAGTTAGAATGGTTGTGATATTCAATGATTAACTAATTATCTTGTGAGAAAAATTTTTGAAAAATATAACCAATAATACATTGTACAATGAAAACATTACACAAGAAAAACTAGAAATTTTAAAACTACATATTATTTGAAATTTGATATTTTAGTCGTGTATGATTAAAAAAGTTTTAAAACATTACTAAACATCATTCATTTCAACATTTAATATCAATACAAAGATTAAAATAAATTTTATTTTACAATATAAAAACAAAAAAATAAAAGTTTATAAATTTGAGAGTTAAAATAAATGATGAATCAATCTTATGTATAAAAATGAGATCTAATTCGAAAATTAATATTCAAACGAACTCATAAGAATTTGATTTTAATTATTATTTAAAAATAAAATAAAAATTACATCTGCACATTTATTTTATATTCTTATTAGGATTTAAATGTTTCCCGCACAATTACAAAATGTTGTCATAAAGCTTTGTAATAATATACTATCATATATATATATATATATATATATATATATATATATATATATATATATTACTGTAATTAATTTGACGTTCAACTTTATTATAAATGAATGAATTGACATAAAAATTTAAATTGAATGAATTCAAGGAGGTGTGAAATGTATTAGAATATAGTTGAAGGGTGGCTGGTTGTTGATAATTTGTCATTTTATTGTCTTTTACATTTTTTAATATGTTCTTATATAAACTTTTTATAAAATGTTAAACTTTTTACAGATAGTATAATATATTTTAATTTTAACTTTTTTTTTAAAAACCAAACACGTTTTATATTAATATTTGAATTAGGAGTATCATATTTTTATTTTAATATTAATTAAATGTATCTTAAAAAAATTGTATCTATTTATTTATAAAATTTAAAAATAAAAATATATTGAATCTCTTCCCTAACCTTTTACACTCTATTTTTTTTTTCTACCTGTTGCTATTGCTGGACATCTCTGAGAGAGATTGGAGAGAGAAAATACTGGTTTGTAGCAATAATGGTGGTGTGATAGGGAAAGCATTGAATAAAAAGACAACATTTATGAGCAGAAACGGAAAAGGGTGAAATGGGTTTTGGAGGAAGATTGTTGCAATGGACTCCATTTGCAGCCATGATCATGGTGGAGTGCCTTGACGTGGGTCTCTCTACTTTAGGTAAAGCAGCCATGGAAAGAGGAATGAACCATTTCGTCTTTGTTGTCTACTCCAACGCCCTTGCAACTCTCATTCTCTTCCCTCTCTCTTTCCTCATCAACAGGTACCTTCAACTTACAGTCTCATCACGCACTTTTTCAAATCACTAACATCACCATAACCTTCAACTTTTCAACTTTTCAGAACCACAAGAGCACCACTTTCGTTCGCTCTTCTCTGCAAGTTCTTCCTCCTAGGCACTCTTGGGTATGTATGTATATGTTCTTTTACAAGGAAACTTTATATCTTGACAAAAATGTAAGCATGTTGTTTATGGGAGGTGTGCAGCATAACTGTTATGCAGAATTGTGTTTTCACCGCCATTGACTACAGCTCTCCAACTCTTGGATCCGCCATGAACAATTTGACTCCAGCTATCACTTTTGTGCTAGCTGTCATCTTTGGGTACCCTCTCTTTTACTTTTACTTATATAATAATACTAACAAGATTTAATCAGATTTTGTGCATGCTCTATATCTGTATTGTTTAATTCCTACGGAACATTTTTTTAATCCATTGTAGTCCCAGAAAACCAAAATTATAAGGACATAAACGAATTAAAAGTTGTACAAAGAGATATTACAGTGAGTGGTTTTTAGGTGTAGAGATTAAGATTTAAAGATTGTACGAGTGTAAGACTAAAACAAACTTGATGAGGTCTTTTCCAGAACAGAATGCATAGCAAGACATTGTTTGGAATTGTATTTGTAGCTCGAGTTTATTGAATATATGTTGTTAGTTTTTAGTTGTTGCACTCAACATTAGAACTGGAACTAAGATAGTGCAAGCATATTGGATTATTTTACTGGCTTATTCTAGGATGGAGAAGTTGGATATTGGAAGCTCAATAAGCCAGATCAAGGTCACGGGCACAGTCCTATCCATCTCTGGAGCATTACTGGTGACCCTTTACAAGGGCATTCCCATCACCAGCTTTCGAATTCAACTCTCTCCATCGCAACCTTTGTCATCTTTGTTGGCTCAAACAAGTAACTGGGCTATTGGGGGTGCCTTCTTTGCCACTGCTTCTGTCTCTCTTGCACTCTGGAATATTACACAGGTGAGATCGAGGCCTAGTTTGGTTAGATATTTACATCATTAAGCTGAATTGGTGCAAAGGTATCCAATTGTTTTTAGTGATGTATCTGATTTGGTTGAGCTTGTTTGCAGGCAGCAATTCTTAAAGGATATTCATCACAGTCAACCATATTAGCCTTCTATTGCCTGTTTGGAACTATTCAAAGTGCAATACTGTCTATCATTGTAGTCAGGGATTCAAATGACTGGAAAATAAGCCCCGACATTGAGCTCATCTCTATATTATATTCGGTAAGAACGTAAAAACAACCCAAAAACTAAGAAAGCAAGCACACAGAAACAAGTTGCAAACCATTGAGGGTTTATTGCTAAGCTCATTCCTCCTATGTGGAAAACAATATTGCAGGCTATTATCGGAAGTGTGGTGTCTTTTTCAGTAATGACTTGGTGCATAAAAAGGAAAGGACCTGTTTTTGTTAGTTTGTTCAAGCCTGTGGGGATTGCCATTGCTGCCTTTTCGAGTGTTATCTTCCTTGGTGAAACGCTTCATATTGGCAGGTAACTCTCATTTCCAGAATTTTCTTTGCTGTGTTATTCCATCTCGACGGGAGCTTGTTAATAAATGTCAAACTATCCACAGTAATTACATGTGTAAAATTTGCTTTGCTGACAGTACTATTTCTACGTTGAATTTGTTTTGTGTGTTTCCCTTCTTTTAGTGTCCTAGGCGCTGTGATAATCGCCATCGGATTTTACACAGTATTGTGGGCACAATCCAAAGAGGAAAACGCAAAAGGCCTCCAAGTTGATGGACAATCATTGCCATCTTCTGAAGCAAGTCCTTTACTGGAGACAATCACGTAAAAGAAGTGTTTTAGCATAACCAATTACCTTCATTGATGGATTCAACATACACGGGTGTGGTGAAAGAATCTGTCTTTCAGCAGAGTTCTTCACCAACCAATATATATAGTTATTTCTGCATTGACTGCTCTTGTGCATATTACATTGGTGGAAGTAATAAAAACTCTTTACATTTGATCCGTTCCTTCACAAATCAAAACAGGACAGTGATTCAAAGATAACTAAGTGTAAGGTAAATCTTGCTTACCAATTTTTCGTCCCTTTCAAAATGAGGAACCATGAGAGTCATTACAATCTAGCTGAAAGTTAAAAGTCAAGCTAATGCATTACCGAATTCTATGCATATAATGACTTTGAGATCATGATGCAAAATTTGAAGAACACGGTAGTAATGACCTAAAATGACGAGTAATTACAACCAAACATATTCATATCATTTAAAGTGCATAAGCAAAAGAATGTACCTTCCACCCGCCTCTTCTTTGAATATTGTTCTCGATACACAATGGTATTGTATGCTGAAGAAAAGAGTAGGCTTAACATAGAAGATCCATCCAATTTATAGACTTTTATCAATCATAGAGTTTTTAATGTTGAAACTGATGTGAAATTCATGATACATAATAATTGGTAACGTTACTTTGATAATATATTGAGTTAGCATTGATAAATGGATCACATTCGTGATAATCACGTGAAGAGAATAAAAAAACTGAAGAAACTAAATATATGAACATAGTGATTTTTCTTCTGATAATAAATAATATTTTCTATGTAAAATATATTAGTTCCTCTAATAATAATGAATATTATTCTGCATGTCTCAACATATCTCATCATAAACTCTATTTTGTATGTCTCAATATATCTCATCATAAACTCTTAGCTCTAATTAATCTATGTCAATTAAATGCATTTTTTCAAAATAAACAAATATGTACATAAATAAATGAAAAAACATAAAATTGAATAAAAAGTTTAAAAATTAAAGTAATTATAATGATAATGCAACTTTAATGAACTAACAATTGAGTTCACACTCAAACTATAAATCTTTTCAATCATAAACATAATAAGATAATTTCAAACCAAAATAAGAACTAAAGTGAAAATAACAATTAATGCTTAAATTATTTTGTTATAATTTCATAAGGAGAGTTGTTCCCTCTATCACTCCAAGTGTTTCGTATTCCTCTTCATTATTTTTTTATTTCAAAAATATCCTAAGTTAATTTTAACTTTTATCATTTAATTTTATTTACCTTTTTTAAAACCCTAAATCTCTGTATACCCCTTCACTTTTCTCTTTCTCTCTGATTGTACACAAACTCCACCTCCAAACTTTCTTTCTCTCTTCTTCCTGCACAAATACATAACCCTACCACTCCTTCTTTCTCTTCATTTCTTCTTCTTTTGCACATTTTTGTGGTTAAAGCTTGCTTCTTATTATGCTTGGTTCGTGATCTTGTTCGATTCATGATCTTATCGAGTTTGAAGCTTCGTTTAATTTATTAATTATTGTTTTGTAAATTTAGTTTTTAAATTAATTTAATTTAATTATACTTACGTATAATTGATATTTTTTAAATTATAGATTTAAATTATAGTTTTTATAAATTATAGTTTTTCAATTAATTTAATTTATTGTTTTCAAATTGTTTTTAAATTAATCGTTTTTAATTATACTTAGTAAATAATTATAATTGATATTTTCTAAATTATAGTTTATAAATTATAGTTTTTATAATTTATAATTTTTCAATTAATTCAATTTATTGTTTTCAAATTGTTTTTAATTATACCTTCTTATATATTTATAATTGATGATTTTTAAATTATAGTTTATAAATTATAATTTTTATATAATTAACATCCATTTTTATATAATTATAGTTTGTATAGTTTATAAGTTATAGTTTTTATATGGTTTAATACATCATTCGGTCCCTACTTTTATAGATTTAGCTCAAAATGATCATACCTTTTAAAAAAGTTCAGTAAGGTTTCATATTTCGTTAAAAAATGTTCATTTTGGTCCTTTTCGCTGACGTCGTTAAAAGCTTAACGATGCAGATGCTAGCGTGGCGAAACATCAATTACCTGTTTACTGCGATGCTTACGTGGCGCTGTGAAGTCATTTTAATGTGTAAATATTTAAGAAAAAATAAAATGACAAAAAATAGGTTAAAGTAAAATACCTTACGCCATTTTTGGGTCGAAGTAGTTTCCTATGGTGCTTTAATGCAAGGAAGCATTTTGAGCATAGAGGGGGTGAAGAAACCAAAGATATACTTCTATAGGATGTCGCTCCCCTCACCCTTGGAATTGAAACTGTTGGTAGAGTGATGACAAAGTTGATTCGCAAAAACATTGTTATCCCAACAAAGAAATCTCAGGTGTTTACCACCTACCAGGACCAGCAGACCATTGTCTCCATTCAGGTTTTCGAAGGTGAGAGGAGTCTAACAAAAGACTGTCGTCTGCTTGGGAAATTTGATCTGTCAGGAATTTGGGGGTTAGGGTTTAATTTGATTTTGTGTTAAATTTAAGTATTTTCATCAATTGACCATGATGTAATTAGGGTTTCCAATTGTCCATTCCATCTCCAACCTCCAATTCTCTATCGTTACCGTGAAAGCCACTACCTTTTACACCTCTATTTCTAGGGCCACCGGCCACTGCTAAGTGCTAAGTTTTTTGTATCGAACCAATATTTTATCCCCATCAGATTGTTCCCATGCCTGGTTTATAAAAAAAAAAGGAAAATATGAAATTCTTATTAAAACTTAATTTAAGATGACTTGTTCTTCTTCTTATTCTGGTTGTGGATGTTCTTCTGATGACAGAGAAAAAGGAGGGGTTCAGGACTTGACTTTGGGTTGTATTATAAAAAATGGTGTAACTCTTTTTCACTTTCAAGTTTTGCAGATGCTGCTACTACAATATACAGCCCTGCATTCATGTCAATGAAAGACTGTGAGAGAGAAAGAGAAAACGACACAGGTTTGGTGTAGGTGGTGAGGAAAATTAAAAGAAAGAAAAGCTAGAGGGAAATCATGACCTTACATCATCTTAATTTATTTAAATATTTGCACAGTGTAATGACACATATTTATAAAACATTCCACCTCATTCACGTTTGGCCACAGTGGCATTAGCACCGTTAAGTTTTTAACGACGTCAGCGAAAAGGACCAGAATGAACATTTTTTAACGAAATATGGAACCTTACTGAACTTTTTTAAAATGTAGGATCATTTTGAACCAAACCCATAAAAGTAGGAACCAAATGGTGCATTAAACCTTTTTATATAAAACGGATATCTGTTTCCCCTTCAACGGATGTTGATATCCATTAATGGATTTTCACATTCGTTGAAAGTTTGTCATCTTTCTTTCGCACTTGAAACGAACCTCCTCTGTTATTTGATACAACCACCATTGCACCTTCAAGCACCACCACCAAAACCGAGCTCTGTCACCACTGAATTAGTTCCTTGCACCACCAATGACCTTTGCAACCTCCCACTACACACCATACATACAGAGACACTCACAGCACCACCACACTTACAACACAATGAAATAGTTAGAGGAGGTGAAGAAAATGAGAAATGATTTCTGTGTGGAAGTGGTAAAGTGTGGAGATGCATTCATATAAGGAGGACCATCAATATTTCATTAATATAGTTGGTGGATGAAAATTAACTCCAATTATTAAATATTACTTAAAGACATAAAGGGAATGGAAAGGTGCAGAAAATAGGTTGTTAAAGACATAAAGGGAATGGAAAGGTGCAGAAAATAGGTTGTGATGGTGTAGAGAGCAACTCTCTTTCATAAACTATTATAAAACATTATCAATTGCAAATCTTCTTATCTCAGTGTAGCTAAGGAAGTATGAATGAGAGTAACATATAACCTCCAAACTATCACTTTATATGTATATGAGCATAAAAAATATTTTTCATTAAAGATATCACATTTCCTTCTTCATAACTTTTCAATAATCAACTAGATTCTTGTTATATCTTCCAAATATACAAGATTGGAGCAAAGCTAACATATACAAGATTTTTAGCAACTAAAACAAATAAAATATTTTCTGTGCTCTTGTTCAAGATCATTTTTCAAAAATCCAATTCTAAGTCTCACCTTTTACCCTAGAAACCATATTCGGTAAACTGTCTTATGTGTTATACTTCTTTAAAACTTTGACATGTCTTTTGAGATAAATCTAAAATACCTTAACTTTTTTATAAGTTTTAATACTTGTAATATATTATAAATTAAGACGACTACTAAAAAATAACATTATACTAGTGAATAAAAATTTAAATTTATCTAATTAAAAAAATTATCTCTTAATCATATAATTATGTTATCTCTTTATCTTTTACTATATTTTATTTTAATTAAAATGAAAACAAAATCATTTATATTTTAAACAAACATTCTTATACATTGGTATGGGTATTTTGAGATTCAATACTTTTAAAAATTCATTTCATTACTGGTGATTTATATATTCACTTTTTTAAATCATACTTTTATTTATTTTAAAGTACAAAGCGATGACATACTTAATTGAAAAAGGGGTTATATATATATATATATATATATATATTACAACCTGTACTTGTCTAAATTAGTGACTCACGAATAGAAATTTTTTTCTTAAGATAGATAGATTATTAAACAATCGAGAAATTTGCTTCGACATTCTAACCCAATTTTCTGTTTGTCTGTTTAATCATGTCTTGCGTGATATTTGCAGAAGTATAGCAGCTTTCTATTGACCTTGTTTGGTGCGTTTCCCTTCTTTTAGTATCATTTGTACAGCCAAAATTGTCATTGATTTTACATAGTATTGTAGGGATAAGTTAATGTGGGAAACAATCTTTCAGTATGTTTTACATCCCGCTGAGGATGTAAGCTAACAAGAAAAAGTTCGTCAATATAATGTATAAGATGCAGAAGCTAAAATATTTTATTCTCAGGATGTGGATAAACTTTCAAATGAAGAAAAACCAAACATGCACTATATGGTTTTGAAACTTCGCCGCTAATATTTAGTTTCTATTTTGGGTTGCCTTCTCTGGTATAAGTCACACTGGTGAAATTTATGACTTTTTACATCTGTCTAAGTTCCCTCAAAATTTGAGAAAAGGCATCCTGCTTACTCTATCTCTCATCCCCTTTCAAAATGCGGAACCACGAGGGTCGCGACAAGTATTAGCAATTGAACAAAACATTACTCCCACTACCATTTAGGTCAAGCCTACGTATCTGCATCATTGTTACCCGGTTAAATATAACCCGAGATCGCGATGCATAATCTACCACATTGTGATCCAGATCATGACTTAAGATCATCAGACATCGCTGATGGAATACAGTGTGTTGCAAGAATATCAAGGGTAGTTGCTTTTGCAGTCTTTGTGCGAAGGACCACTATCTGCATTCAAGACGATTAGTTAGTTTAGTTATAAAGCTACTTCCATTTTCACACAAACACATAAAACGGGGAAGGATGGCTGGGGAACCTGATCATAATCTAGATCGAATTTTAGATATTCATCATTGCAGCTCTCTACCATAGTGGCCAGGCTCTTCAGGTTTTTCACTGGTTTACCGTTGAAACCAAGGACCTTCATATATATGCAGAATAAAAACCGGTAAACAGTTGAGTGGTTAAGCCAATATAGCTGTTAGCAAGGAAAGCAAAAAAATGGAACATAACAATTAACAACCTGGATGTTAACAATATCTTCATATCCAATGTTGATATCAGCCACGAGCACCTTCAAAGTGTCAAAGAGATAATCTCACGTTCATACGATCCTTAGGAGAAACAGCAAAAAGAAAAGACAGACAGAAAACATACTTGAGAGACCACAACAAGTTGTTCATCTGGTGATTGTGGCATTGAATGCAGCAATTTATCCAAAAGCTTGACTGGAGCTTCATATTCATAATCTTTTCCATACTGTTCATAGAAGATAAAATGGGTTGTAAAGGAATGGCTCCATCCACTAGAAAGTTAGCAAATGCAAGGTGAATAAATGAATTTACTAGTCAGTGCCAAAAGTGAAGTAAATAAAAAAAAAAAAGGTACAAGTTGCTATATACACTCTCATGTAATGAAACTTTAGAGTGAAACCTATATACGTATAATTTCAAAATCCTACATGTCAATATTACTGAAATAATGACAACTTTCCATTGCAATAAAGACAATCACCAGCTCGATAGCACGACATTCCTTGCACAGAAACTATAACATGGCATGATATTTTTTTTATATACTTCTACAAAATCCAAATTATTCTGCATAACAGTTTTATAGATATTAAATAATTTTAATTTCTAATTAACTCAATGTTCTCATCAATCATGATACAGTGTTTCATGCAGCAATAATGAATATTTTCCACTTGGGCATGGATATGCCACAAGTTCAAATAGCAGATCAGGTTAAGTTTGTCGAGTTCACAAACGTACTAAACCTTCACTTGGAAGAAGAAACTTGGCAAGAGCATCCATATCAATTAAAAAATGGTAAAACAAAAGACATCACCCAAGACACCCAATAGCTGATATATTAAAAGCATACGGATACTGGATTAACCACTGACCTCAGAACGAAGATATGGAACCGAAACAGTTGTAAAAACAAATCCAGCAATTATATAATACGAGGGAGGCTTGCCCTTGCTATGTGATGGAATAAGCCTTCTGTGAGTTTCAAGTTTAATGTCAAATTTTAAAATGTTTGCATTTCGCAGTACTTTAATTGCTGCATTATCCCCAGTATATTTCTGTGAGATGAGATAACTGAAGCCAATGCGCTCTCCATGTCGAAATGGAACTGAAAAGAACACCCAAGACCAAGACTTTACAACATTATGAACTGTTAAACTCAAATCTTTGATATATTATATATTGGCCACAGGAAGATGGCTTATTATATCAAGCCAAAATTATTGCTAATTAAAACAATAAACAAATACAGGAAAAACAGTACAACAATATAGACGGTTACTTTATGACAAAAGATCTAGAATTCATACAGTCATGTACTATGACTAACAGAGATGGCAAAGTTTTGTTTCTACTTGTCTTATCTAAATTGAAATCAGTAGCACAAAACCTTAACCACAAAATCTAATCCAAATGGAAAAAGTAGACAGATCTGGAGTGAAATACACTCCACCAGTTCTATCCAATATTGAGTTTTGACATTCCTTAAAAAGGGTCCTAGGAGTTTAGTTCTTTTACCAACGCACATTTTGTCATAAAACCAACAGTTTATGTAAAAGACACAAATTTGGTAGCATGCTGAGAGCTGAGTGCCACATCTTTAATTCAACTAATGTTGTCATTGTTCTAAAAGAGGTCACATGTTTAATATAACTACCTTCCTCTATTAGAGTTGCCATCAAATAAGAAATGATAGCTCCTTTCAAGATTTTTTTTTAGTTTTTAATAAACAAACATAAACTACATACTGCACATAATTCATAAAGAAACTGAAAAATGACCACTCACCTGTTCCGTCATTGGCAATATCAATCCCATCAAAACTAAGGATAACATCTGATGGCTTCAAAACCTTGGATTCTGGAGCAGTAGGATCAATTCTTCTAATGCGCACACCTTTCTGGTCGGGTCTCATGCCTGTTGCCATTCGCAGATCAGGGTTTTCCATTTTCTGCCACTCGACCCCTAGAATAGGGAACCCTTACAACAGAATGAGAAAGAACCATCTCAGTATATAAAGATTCAATTCTTGAAAAAATTAGCACACGGGTAGCATCTTTTAAAATTGAAATCTATATCTTAGTTTGTAGCTACCATATTACCAGTGTAGCCTCCATTCTTCTCGTAATCCCGGATGAAATGCATGATAACCGGTGTTGGAATGACATAACCTATATTCTCCGCATCTTCGTGCTTAAGGGACTGAAATGCAATCCCCACACAGTTTCCTTTATCATTAAATGCAGGTCCTCCAGAATTGCCAGAATTTATAGCAGCATCTATCTGCAAAAGAAACCTTAACGAGGGGAAATCAGGATAAATTTAATGAATCATAACTAAAGGTAAATTTGGTTTTTGGGTTATACAACTTGATTAAATGCTTATTTAGTGAGTTCCAATCACATGATGGCTAATTCAATAAATTTGACTACGAAAGTATGCAACTCTTTGGAATAAGCTAAAAAGAGCTTCTTTTGATAAGCTATAACAATAAACTTATTGAGCTTAGGTAAAATGAGCTCCTGGGAATCTTAGGCTATTTTCATAAGCTGAAATAAGCCCCCCACAAGCTCTTCCAAACAGACATTAAATGATAAAGATGAAGACTAATAATTTCAACCTAACCTGTAAACCTAAAAGCTCTGTAGAACCATGAACATAAGATAGAATCTCAATGCGTGATACAACACCACTGGTCACCGAGATAGTATCTCCACCAATTGGGTAGCCCACAACAGTTACCGCATCTTGAAGTGCAGGCAACTCCCCAAACTCTACAGGTGACATCCCTTGCCAGAACTCATCATCATCCACTGTAAGCATGGCTGCAAGTGTAAAATCAAATATATCAATTTGGACGATGTTCGAATGTATAACCAAAAGCCTCCTATGTAATATTTTAGAGACCCTGGGGCAACAGATAGTTGCTTTTACATTGATTTTAACGTTATTTTACAGTTAACATAGATTCCTAATGTGTTAGCAAACACACATTATGAGCATATACAACTAAAAGCACTTAACGAGAAAGGTTAACACAACTTATTCTTCATATTTCATAAAATAGCTTAGAATATCAACAAATCATTTTCAAATATTGAATCCCAATTTAATGATCCTTAATGAAGTCATTGTGCAAATAAAATATATTTATATACATTACTTTAATCTCATTCATATAATAAGCATGTGCAGTAACAAATATATGTAAGCTCCCTTCACTTATTCATTGCTATTGTCTTATGATTCCCTTTTATTTTTAATTTCATACGCACCTTCTTTTGGAGGCAATCATTACTCAATCCTCATTAGTTATGTCTAATGATTCCACTCCTCCAGTTCCTCTTTTTATCCAATTAAAAGTAAATAAAATTACAATTAAATCGAGAAACTAAATGATTTTGTTCTCTCCTCCAGCAACTTCTCCACCTCCTTCCCGGTAGGTTAAAAATACACTACTGGTCCTTTTTCAAACTCAATCCTTTCAATCGAATAGCACTGCTGGAAGTACAGATGATTCAGTTTGCTCCATTGAATGCCAACTTCCGAAAAACTACTATGCACTATGCTCTTTCAAGAAGAGAACCAAGTATCGCGAATCACAAAGACACCTTTTTCTACTGTCTAATGTAAATACGAGTTCCAATTTGACATCCATAAAAAAATATTGCAAAGGCAAATAATAGAGAAATGAAACAAGTTAACAAGGAGAGAGAGAGGTAAGGAGTTAGTTACCAATGTCACATTCGGTTCCAATGGCAAGCACAGTGGCCAAGTACTTGGTATCAGAGCCACGCTTCTTGAGCTTGACCTGTGTGTAGTGTTCCACCGAATGCGCATTCGTCAGAACCCTTCTCCCGCCAATCACAAACCCGCTACTACTCGAGCTGTACTGTCTCTTCCGCTGCCACGGCAGCGAGAAATTCGGTTCCGTGTGGACACAAAACACCTTCACCACGGAATCCATGGCCGGCAACACCCGCGCCTCCCACCCCTTGTCCACATCCATCGCCACCAAGGTGGACATCCCAGCGTCGCTGGGAACCGAGAAGTCTCCGTCGCCTTTGTCGAGCGGACGGGAAAGGCGGCGCCCCGTCGCAAGAGATAGGGGTTTGTCGGAGTGGACGGGGAGCTTCTTGGGGCGGCCACGGTGGCGGCGAACGCGGGGAGAGGCGGTGTTGTCGATGAGCTCGACATTGCTAACGGAAAAGACGTCCTCCATTGAGGCAGCGTTGGAGGCAGAGTTAGGAGCGGTAACGGCGGTGGCAGTGGCGGTGACGGGAGCAGGGGAGGGAGCGGGGGTGGGGTGGTCTAGGGTTTCGGGGGCGGAGGTTTTGGGTTTGTGTGGTCTCTTACGTTTGTTACCTCCCATCTCGTATTTGGAAAGTGTTTGTTACTGTTTGGAGAAAGCGTGAATTTGTGCTGAGCAGAAGGAAGAAGAAAGAAAGCAGAAGCAACAAAATGAAGGCGGAGGAGGGAATCCAAATCAAACAGAACTTCGTTTTATGCGGGTCTTCCCACTTTTCATACTAATTTACTATTTAGTTTTTCTTCTTGTTTCTTTTGAAACTGTACTATTTACGATTTTCTGTATTACATGTCAGAGTGAATAAATTAATTTATAAGTGTATAAAACTTCTGATGTTTTTTTAAATATATTTTAATACATTATTATTATTATTTATGTCATTTAAATATTCTAATTAATGAGTTTTAATTAAATAGTTAGTTTTAGGGTTAAATTATTTATTTAGTTTTTATGTTTTATTTTATTACCATAATATTGAAAACTCTAAATTAATTTGTTATTATAAAATATTAAATTAGTCTTTCTCAATGGATTCAAACGGAATTGTTATACAATTTGACAAAAAATTAAATGTTTAAAAACTTAAATTTTTTAATTATATAAAAACAAATTAAATAAAGAATATAAAAATAAGAATAAATTGAATAAATTATGAATAGTTAGTTATACTAGGCTTTTTAACTCAATATATTTTCAAATTTATTTAAATGGATAACTTTTAAAAAATTATGAATCTGAATAAGTCATATTACTGAATACGATTTATGTTTTACTGAATTTAAATTAAGTTCATGTCACTTTAACAAAGATTTTACTTTTTCAATAAAAAATTTGTGTTAATTGAATAGAATTATTTTATAAAAAATTGTAAAAGCCCAAAAAAAGGTACTTTTAGAAATTGTGGTAGTCTGAAAATAGTATAATTATTTTAATATTAGAGGGTTTTATTATAAATAGTTTTATTATAAACTAGTTTTATTATTATCATTTATTTAGAAATATTTTTTTAGAGTTTTCTGTTTTTTTCTCTAAGAGTTCTAACTCCTGAGTTATCTATTTGACGATCAGGAGGTAACTAATCGATCACGACAACGAGGTTTACGTTTTCATCCGATCAATTTCTTCAATAGAGCAAGTAAGTTTTGACTTTTTTTCCCCTTCAGTTCGCAAATCTATTTTAGAGGAATTTAATATTGTTGCATGTGTAATCATGCATCTCATACACATTCTTAATTCATCTGGATTTCTAAGGATTCTGTTCATTTTCAATTTGGTGTTTCGTAAGATCGTTTAGGTATTCCTTGCGGTTCAAGTAATCGATGAAGCGCTTTTAGAGTTTGGCAGTTGGTTTAGAGGTAAGGAAAGCTAGATTTTTCTTTAATTGATGTTTTATATGAGTATTTAATTGTTCGGAGTGAAAAGTCTATGATATGGTAGTTGTAACCAAGTTAATTGAGTACTTTTAGGTATGTGATGATGAAATGTTGTTGTGAATTGTATTATATGCAGATTTGAAGTGAAATTGAATGTTGATATGTTAAATTCTCTATTTGGAATGTGTATTATGAAGTTTATAGATTTAAGAGTTGAAACTGTAGAAGTTTTAATGGTGTTTTTGAAGAAAATATGAGATCCTAGGTAGTGAAATTGTGAGGAAGGGGTGGTAAACTGGTTTGATGCAGTTAGGAGTATTTAGGAGTCGTTTTATGACTTGCTCAAACATTTAAAATGAAAAGAATCTAAGTTATGAGTATGTGATGGTAATTAGGTAGAGTCTATGTTGGTGTAGAACTAAATTCTCGGGGTTGGACTGGTGAAAACTTAATTTGGGGGTTCTATGAGTAATTGGTTATTTTGGTTGATGTTCTTGAGTCCTTTGGGACTTGTTAGAATCCCTAACTTGTTTAAAAACAAGCTAAAACTAGTAAAATCCAAGTTGGGTCTATAAAGTGAGATTTTGGTAAGTTATGGAGTAGAACCTTGTAGTAGTCAATTAAAAATGAGTTGAGGATGGTTTGTATGAAGTTGTCTAAGTCTAATCTATTGTATAATACAATCTAGGAGTGTTTTAGATGTGCAAATTCTGCACTTTTTGTGTTGTAGAATTATGCAGTCTCGCTGAGCGAATAAACTTGGTGTGTTGAGCGAATGAGCTTTAGCTGAGCGAATAGACTTGGTGTGCTGAGCGAGAGGTGAGTGAG
Source organism: Vigna radiata var. radiata (assembly GCF_000741045.1). Classification (NCBI taxonomy): domain Eukaryota; kingdom Viridiplantae; phylum Streptophyta; class Magnoliopsida; order Fabales; family Fabaceae; genus Vigna; species Vigna radiata. The sequence goes on from NC_028357.1 coordinate 35,083,727, forward strand.
TAGAACCCACTATTTCTGTTTTCGCATAGCGAATTTGGTGCGTTGAGCGACCGGTCCATAACCTATTTTTATTCTTTTATCCTTGTTTTCTGATAACCTTGAACTATGCTTTGATTTTTAGAATGGTGCAAAAGTATCTATGATATTGTATGATCAGTGATGTTGTATGTTTGGATTCAATGTGTTAATATATGGTTATAAGTATGGTTTCAAAGTTGTGTAAGTACGTTTCAAAGTGGAATCTCTCGGTGAGATTCAAGTATGTTTAGAATGAATGCAGGGAGCTTAGTTTTGGGGGTTATCCTGAAACTCCAATGGTCTTTCATTCTCACGTAAAGAGGATTGATCCATGCTGTAAGAGTAACAGGAGGTCTTGGTCTTGGAGGCTTACGGTATGCTCTTGGTCTTGGAGGCTTACAGTATACTCCAAAGCTCGGAACAGACTAACCTTGTGAGTGTGGTAGGGTGAAACCCGTTAGCAATGGTTTTGCAAAGCAGTAAAGGCCACCACAAGTGCACAAACCGCCATGGCTCGACAATCATTTTAAGTTCAGACAGTCGATCTAAGTATTTGCACATTAAGATGATTGGATTGGATTAAAGTACATATGATTCTTATATGAAATGCTTTAAACTTATGATGTATTGTTTTGTATCTAGCTTGTCATTATTTTTCTGTTGTTTGTTTTTGTATGTTGTTTCTCTTTTGCGATGATCACCTAATGGTGTGAGTTTAGAGATTCGTCGTTTCAATTGTTTCAACTAGAAATGAGGGAGAAATAGATGAGTTATTAGATAAATCTACAAAAATAAATATCTTCTTTGAAGAAGATCTTTTTACCTAATTTTCTTTTAACATTTGTGTAACATTTCATAATTTTATACTAATTTAATAGGATATTACAAAAATCATTTCAATTTAATACATAATTTGTTTAAAGTTGTCTATTTTAATAAATTTAAAAGCGAATATACTAGTACGAAGCATTACTAATTATTAGAAAATTTTTGGACAGAAAACACACACTCTCCTACTATTATTTTCACGTTAATAGTTGGGAAAAGATACGTCAATTAATACTTCAATCACCACTCACACCCATTCAAAAAAATTTCTATTGATGTCAGAATTGTAAGTAGGTAAAGTGAAATAAGAGAAAATCATAAACATGAGACGAGATGAATAGTTAGAAAAAAAAAATAGTTGTTTGAGAGAATTCTGAGTAGAAAAACGACTAATGTGTTAGAATCAATCTACCTATAGTTATGGTAATGTCTTTGTCAAATGACTTTTATTTTATGCGAAAATCTTAGGATATTGGCTGTTTGTCATAAATTAAAATAATAAACTTGAAAAAACACTAGTCATTTAACCAAAACTTATATGCTTGAAATATAAACGATTTTATTTTTATTGAAAAAATTTCATAAATACCTTGTTTGCGGTTAAAGAATTATAAAGTTTTAAAAGAAACGCATAAGTATCATCCATTTTTTGAATATAAAAAAAGCAATTTACATTTATACCAAATAAAAATATATTTTAAAAAATAGAAAATAACTTACCTGTAAAAATAAATTAAATTATTATTCTTTTTTCTTTTTTGTGTTGGTATGTTTTTCTTCCTCTTTCTATTTCATTTTTCTTGTTTTACTATGTCTATAAAATATACAAAATGAGGAACACAAATGAAATTCAATTCATTTTTAGGCTAAAATGGTTTTTTTTCTCTTATTTGTTAGAATTTTCAATTAAACTCTATTTTTTTATTTTGTTGAATTTTTTATATTTATAAAAATGATTCAATTATATTTTTTTTCCTTAGATTAAGATTAACATCAAGTTTATACATGGGTTAATTTATAATAATTTATTTTGTCTTTTTTAATTTTCTTCACGAGTGTCAAATCAGTATTATGTCACAGTGACACTATCACATAATAATGTCTGAGTCCAAAGACATTATTAGTTTCACATGTCATTGGTCATTGTGAGTACCAATGCCTTATATTCAATTTTATCTATGTATTTGAAATTCTAACTCAATTTTCATTTTTTTTAAATGGAACAATATTTTATATTTCTAAAATGAAGCGAAATTAGTAATTAAACATATTTACAACTTATATATGTATGTTAAAATAATTTTTAAAATTTGTACATCAAATTATTTCACCTAAATATTTAATTTTATTTTATTTTTTATATTTTTAATTTTAATAAAAATTTCTTATTTCAAACTTATATATTTTTTTAAAAATATTAAAATGTAAAAGTAAACACTTCTAGTTTTTAAATTTTTATATTTGATGTCACATTAAATTTATAAATAAGTTATCAAAGATGTAAAATATATTAACTTAAAAGATGTAAGTGTATTTATCACATTAAAATTAACAATAAGCTAACAAAGGAAAATATATCTTTTTAAACTATTTCAAAGATTAAAATTTAAAACTACAAGTGTCATTTTATATTTACATCTTTAATATTTATGTCCTTTTGAAACCAAATACACCATGCAAACATATTCTTTCTTCACCAAATCTCGACAATGCCCATGCAAACATATTCTTTCTTAACAAAATCTCGACAATGCCTAATAGAAGGTCTAGAATATATTTTCTTTGAGATAGAAAAATACCTTGTTCAAATCATGCAATTTCTATGCCAAGAAAGTAGTTTAGTTGTCCCAGATCCTTCATTTCAAATTCAACAGCCAATTTCTTCTCAAGCAATTTCATTTCTTGCACATCATCTGAATTACTTTGTTTATACCCAAACTTCTTCATTGCTAACGTGAGTCTTCCAAACCATGCTTTGGGTGATTGTTTAAGGCCATATAAAGCCTTTTTTAATTTACAGACTACACTTTCTTTTGAAGGTGGTAGTTGTACTCCCGGTGGAACCTCCATGTAGACCTCCTCTTCTAAATCACCATTCAAGAAAGCATTATTTACATCAAATTGCTTCAGGGGCCAATCTCTATTAGCTGCTATGGAAATTAGGACTCGGATTGTGTTGAGTTTAGCCACCGGAGCAAACGTATCTTGATAGTCTACCCCATATTTTTGTGTGTATCCATTTGCCACGTGTCTAGCCTTGTATTTATCAATACTTCCATATGCTTTTAACTTCACAGTGTATACCCATTTGCACCCAATTGTCTTTTTTCCACTTGGTAAAGAAGTTAGTTTCCAAGTTTCATTTTTCTGAAGTGCTTCCATCTCTATGTTCATTGCTTGCTTCCATCTAGGATCTTTTAATGCTTCCTGCACACTATTAGGAATATATACACTGGATAATTGATCAACCGTTAGAGCATATGATTCAGATAATCTATGAGATGATACATAACTGCTAATAGGGTATTTTACTTTCACTCTCGGATCTGGTTCATAAACTGGTTTTGGTATACCTTTATTTTGTCGCTCTGATCTTCTGATTTGTATATTTTGAGTGTTAGAAGAAGTTGGGGTGGAAGAGTTTACAATAGGGACAAAAATTACCTTAGTAATAGGTTCTGGATGTGTTTCAGAACTGTCCACAACAGATGATTCTGGTATGTAAGATAGACTTGGTGTCTCATTTTGTGGAGGATGACTTGCATTGACAGATCTGTACTTGGAAGATCAGTGAAGACTTCAGGAGAAGGATTTTGATTTTGTGGACTGTCCATAATAAGAGGAGATGTTGGAGTAGGAGTCACAGGTTAAACAATTCACAGGGAACAAATACGATACTTTTCATTCATACTTTTTTCCCAAAATGAGATACAATTATATAAACATTGTTAATAGCTTAGACGTAAAATTAGAAAACAACTTTAAAAACAGAAAACAATTTTCAACTTATTCCTAACTAAGAATAACAATAATTTAAATCTAAATTATATCTTCAATAGTTTCTTTAAAACCATCGAAACTTTTGAAAATAGACATGAAACTAGCCTAACAAGTTGAAGGATGTTAATTTTTTCCTTATTAGTCATTGTCTTTTTTTATATTACCCTGCTCTTGGACAGTGTTGGTAGTGACTTTATGAGATTTTGAAAACTTTCTAACCTATTAGTAGTAAAGTTCTGATAATCTATAATTTTCACCTGTGAGCTATGTTGCTACATCACAATCCTATAAGGGGATTTTGATAATAAATGGGAAATAAATTATGGCTTTTTCCCTTTATCAAGATGCTAAATTCAATGTTGAGCTTGCAAATGTTGCTAAAATCATTGACAAGCTGCCTCAGATTTTAGATTCTAGCCATTTCATTTCTACTATTTCAAAGATATTTTGTGATATGTGATCCTGTAATTTAGTATGTTACATATCTTTTTTTACCTACTTTGTTCAACTCAACTATTCAGTCGACAAACAGAAGTAACGCATTATCATTACAAGAGCAATCCTGAAAGATCCAAAATTTTTAGTTTTAGATAAAGTAGCAACTATAACATCTCTTATACTAAAGTTTATAAGATCTTATTCCAATGTTCACATGATTAAAAACTATACATGCTAATAGAATCTGTCCGATTAAATAACTATTCATTTCTTGCTTTAAAAACACATTATCCCTTTTAGCCACTTTCGTTATTCTTTCTCAACGTCTAATTTCGTTCAAATGAATAAAATTTCATTTCAAAAAATAAATGCTTTAAAAATTCATGGATAAGTAATTTTTCTTTTTAATTTTAATTAAGTTAATCAAAAATATTTTTGGTGAAAACTTAAGTATCCTATTTTTATAAAAAGAAAGAAAAGAAATAAAGAAAAAAACAAAGAGAAGAAAAAGAAAAGAAAAGAGCGAGACTATATTTTTTTCTTTTTCTCTCAACTTTCTCAAAAAATATAAACATATATATATATATATATATATATATATATATATATATATATATATATGTATGTATGTATATATTTGCTTTCAACTCATTTTCTTCGTTTTGAACCCTTCATCCTTTAGTTTCTCCTTTTTACCTTTTTTTTCAACTCCCAAGTTGTTTTTACTATCTACACTCCACCATTCTCATTTTTACTTTCCTTTGGACCAAGTCCAACACGTTTTAACACTCACCACATCTCATTTTCATACCCTTTTATATATATTAAGCTTGCAAAACAACCCATTTTAATGACCCCTTTCACCATTAATCCACCTAAAACTTTTTTCATTGGTTGCCCTTTCTCTTTTCAACTATGCCAAATGTCAAAACTAACAATTCTTTAAGAATTATGTTATCTTTGATTTTTCACTGTGAATAAAGATACGTAAGAACATAATTAATCATTGTTGGATTCACTTAAAAAAAAAATAAATTGTTTCTCAATTTAGAAAAGAACACATACAAACGAAGACCGATCCTTGTCAGATAAAAAAAATATATTTTTGTTTTTTTTAGAGTGTTATGTTTGAAAAAAATTCCAATGAAGTGAAATAAAACATGTCAGTAATTCACTGTTTAGATATTTTTACAAGTGATAAGAAAAATAAAGACCACTGATATCTTACTTATAAATTAGAGGTATGAAATGGAAATAGAATCTATTCCATTTCATTTTATTTTGAATACTTAAATGATAAAAACGCATCTCCACTCTATTATTCTTCTACTTCATTTGATCTCTTGCTACCAATGCAGTTGAGAATGGTCATTATTGCTAGTATTCAAACATAAGCATCATAAAATGCTTGAATAGAAGGAAACATCTAACAGTACTTGGAGTTAAAACAAGAGGGTAAAAGAGAAAAGAAGATTGTGTGTTCCTTGATCCATTTGTGGGATCCCCTTTTATTATTCATGTTGCTTCATGTTTACTTAATCACCCCACCAACCTGTTAATGTCACTAATAATGCCTAGCCCCTCACCATAAAGTTACCACAATTTCATAACCCTTTCCGCTGCTTATCTTACCAAACATGCACTTTTTTTATCTTTTACATTCTATGGATTCTATATAATAAAATACAAGAATCTATCACTAATGTGTGAATTCTCTTATTCATAAAACATTGATGAAATACTATTACAAAAACGATTTCTTTTTCAAAAATGACCATTGCCCACATTCCAACCAGTTTTCTTAACAATACAGTAGGTAACAGTAAATGTAACGTAAGATTTGAGACATGTGTTTCGTTTGTAACAAATCAAAATTTGAGAATATAAATAAAAAAGTTAGTAGTACTTACTGATATTGTGATGGGTACAGCACAGACATGGTAATGGTGACCACCATGGTTGTTAGCTATAACTTATAAATGCACCTAATAAAAAGAAGTGAAATGAATATCTCCACGTGATCAAAGACTGGGTAACATTCACACATTTATCTTTATGATACATTATGTCATCTTCATGTTTTAACTGTGAAATTTAATTTCCCCAAAGCCGAAAAATAAGGCAACCGAACATAAAACATGGTACAAGCTGTTTCAGAAAAGAAAGGGACAGCAGAATCATGTGAAGTGCCGCCACATACACACACATTCACTCGCTCTCTTTCTCTCTCTCTCTCTCTCTCTCAACTAATCAGTTAAATTCAACCAAAACACACCTTTTCTGAGAACTTGTTGCTGTTGTTCTGTGGTTGGGGTGTTGGCACCAATTCGAGTTCAATGGCTGCAACAGCTTCGAGGTTCATCAAGTGTGTCACAGTTGGGGATGGAGCTGTAGGAAAAACTAGCATGCTCATTTGCTATACAAGCAACAAATTCCCCACGGTATCAACTCCTTGCTGGCTATCTTTTAGCTACAGTTATGCGTTCTTGATGATATCATATTATATTTCATGAAATCAACGTCTCTCATTTTCCTGCATTTCTCTAGTTCTCTTTGAAAGGACTAGACTTTTTCATGTGGGTGTTTCAGTTGAATTTCTCTGCCTTTAGTTTTTGGAGTCTAATTTTTTCCTTTTGCCCCCTGTGATTTGTATCTTGGCTTGGGGGATGATTGGATATTATCAGGACTATGTTCCTACAGTGTTTGATAATTTCAGTGCAAATGTGGTTGTTGAAGGCACAACTGTCAATTTAGGCCTCTGGGATACTGCAGGTATCTTTACACAGACTTGTCAATTTTTGCATTATATACATTTTATATGTAGAGTGGTTAGGAGTGTGAGAGATGAGAGTAGTTACCCGTGACTATTCAATGTTGCATTGATGAACAAGACTAGTTTTTCTGACCTTAGAGCATACCAGATAACATCAATTTACATTATACAAGTTTGAACAAGTTTCACTTTGCTAACTCTATTTTATAAGATTAAGTTAAATTAAAATTTTATTTTTCAGTTTATGCAATTTAATTTCTTATTAGCCTGCATGAATTTTGTGATATGCAATGTGTTATTAGGTCAAGAGGATTACAACAGGCTGAGGCCTTTGAGCTACAGGGGGGCAGATGTCTTTGTCCTGGCTTTCTCTTTAGTTAGTCATGCAAGCTACGAAAATGTGTTGAAGAAGGTATTATAGGTTCTCAGCTATGTTACTCATTGCTTCTTGAAACTGGATTGGTTATTCAACTGGATCAAATTGTAGTTGAATGGTATTAATAAAGTATTCATAACGCTACAAAAACACTTGTACTTAATAATTAAGTTTAAGTTTTAACAAAAGTACTATAATATAAATTACAAAAATTTAAATTAATACAAAGGGGTTCTTACTGGTTTCTCTTGCATTTTCTAATCTGTATATACACATTTCAGTGGGTTCCAGAACTGCAGCATTTTGCTCCTGGCATTCCAGTGGTGCTAGTTGGCACCAAATTGGGTAAGTCTCAAGAACTGGTCTTGCAATCTGTCTCCGTCATATACATTCTATCATCTATTTTCTGTTTTTTGTGATGCCCATTTTGTTCATAAGGCCTCCTTTGCTTAATGCCGTTAAGATTTTATCTGTTCAACCACAACCCATCTATATTGCCACCATATTTGATTCAAGAACTATACCTATAAGACCAGGCTATATAGATTAGACTCTGCATATAATACTGTATTTATGGTAATCTTGAAGATCTCCGAGAAGATAAGCACTATTTGGCTGAGCATCCTGGCCTGGTGGCTGTGACTTCTGAGCAAGTACAATTTCTTACTTTATCAGCCACCTAAAAAATTCAATAGACAGTGTTTATTGAAACTGTTTTTTTTTTTTTTTTTTATCAGGGTGAGGAATTGCGTAAACTAGTAGGAGCAACATATTATATTGAGTGCAGCTCAAAAACTCAGCAGGTATGTTTATTCTATCAGTTAGGTACAATACTTGATCAGTGCATTACTGAGTAAAACATACTTCAGACATTCTACTCATTGTAGTGGGAAATGCAAGCTTGTGGCAGCATTTCTTTTAGATAACTTTAATCATAGTATTAATGAATTAAAAATTTGATTCTTGTGAAAGATCCATTTGGCTGAGGTGGCTGGTGAGAAAGCTTAGTTGTTGTATGTCGAAAAAGTTAAATCAATTATGTTATGGGAGCATAGTATCAGTTGTCCTTTGATTTCTATACTCTAAGGAAATTTAGTTCTCTGAAGAGAATATGCGAAAGAAGGAATTGAAATATCTGCAATAATAATATTTGGTACTTTTGCAGTTAAATAATAGTCATGTTATTTCTGAAATTGTTCTGCAAATGACCCTATTGTCAATGCAATTAATTGCAGAACGTGAAGTCAGTTTTTGATGCAGCTATCAAGGTGGTCATCAAGCCTCCACAAAAACAAGAGAAGAAGAAAAAACCACGTCGAGGGTGTCTTCTGTTAGTAGACTTTTTTCATATCATAATAACTCCTGCACGTCAAACTTTCTTGCTTGTGAAAAGGGATATAGATCATTAAGTTTTTAGCACTGTTTCCTGTCAAAATTTTCAATCCATGTGATGTAACTTCACAAGGTATTCAACTGAAAAAAAACATTAAAAAAATTACTTATATGTTTAATTTTCAATGAAACATTAATTATTTTGCTACAAATTTATGTTACAAAAATTATATCAATGTTTTTCTTTGCTCCATTGATTGTAAGAGATTTATTTGTTGTATATTATTGTTGCTGTTATTGTATTATGATGCTTCATTTGATCCATCTCAATGAAATTGCAGAAATGTGATGTGTGGAAGGAATTTAGTTCGTTTTAAATGAGAGATTTGATCCAAAGAGTTTTCTTGGGAAGGAGAAGGTCTGTTATGAGTGGTGCAAATTTCTTGTATAGATGAATCAGAAGAAATTTCAAATTTATTTCTTACTTTTAGTGAAAACCTCCTAACATAATTTCAAGTCCATCTAGGTCACGCAAGTTTAGCTTATTCAAGCCCAAAACGCAAAAATATTTTATTCAGATCTGATTCATGTAAGCTTGCGGGCCCAAAAATTAAACACAAACGGAGGTTTTAAATAGTAAAATGTATATTATAAAATGAAAGAATTATAGCCAAGTCAATATGTAGAAAAGAAATAATTATATAACTTTTTAGAATTTATTTGTGAAAATATATATATATATATATATATATATATATATAATGATAAATGGAATGAATATATTTTATAATCAATTACTATAATTATTAAAATGAGATAACTTTATCTCGTTTAAATATGTATATTTTTGGTGCCGATACTTTTATTTCTCTGGTGTTTTTAATTTGTTCCTTTTTTTTGTTAGAAAGAATATTACTTAATTAATCATATTCATTAATTTAATTTGTGAAATGGACATGTAAAGACGTGCAACCATAAATTAGAAAACAGTTTAGATGTCATTAAGAAATATAACAAGTGGCAAATAACTATGGGTATAAACTATTTATATATAGAAACTATTAGTTAAAATTTAAAATAATCAAATATTACTTTTAATGAAAGCAATGTAGCACATAGAATTAGAAAAGGTGATAGTGAATCATCATCCCCTTTCTATATTTCCTTTTCCAGTCTGATCATTTTATTTTCTTTAATTTATATTCTCATTCGTCACTTTATTATATCTTACTATTATCACAACTCTCTTTTTTCTTTTACGCTTTAAAATTTCTTTCTCAGTTGTTTCAGACTTTGTATTACTTTTTTATTATTTCTATTATTTGGTGAAATTTTTACCAATAGTTTTAGCAGTAATTTATTACAATTTCTCTGAAAGTATTTCATCAAAGTTTGTTTTTAGTTATTTTTTATTTAGCTGTTTAAAACATCTTTACAAATAAGACAATCTACATCTTTTAATTAGTTTTATGAAGAGTTTTCAACCAAATTTGCGTAACTATAACTTTAAAATATGTATAAATGTAGAATGTTTCGATATATTTTCAGTTTATATTAGTATATTTGAACCTAAAATTTTTAAAATTGTTAGTTAAATATAATCAATTCACATGAAAAAAAGTGTTTTTTGTTGTTGTAACGCCCCGGCAACTTACAGGGACGGCTGACTGTCCGCACACATCAACACGAGACTTTCCAGTGTGTTTTGGAGTTCTTATGAGTTAGGCTACCGAAAAGCAAATGCATTTGTTAATATGAGTAGTCAAATCAATTCCTTTAAGCTATCTTTCAACTGTATAGTCCCATACCTATACAATCTCTAAACCCCTCTCATTCCGGTGTATGTTTGATTCGTCCATGTGCCTCTTCCACTCGAAGCCTGCCAGAAACCGCTCCTTGTCCGTGCTCCCTGCACCATGCTTCTTGCACCGACGATCACTTCTCGCCTTCGTCAGTACTCGGGTGTCACAGTTGTTGTAAATTTCTATAGATGAATTATTTTTTTGTCAAAAACATAGGGAAATAAAGTTTTAGAAATAGAAAAGGACGAATGTGTAATAATCTAGAAGATAATTTAAGAGTATAAGTGGTGTAAAAAGAATAAATATTTTATTCTTAAAGCACTAAACTTATACAAATAAAAAAAATAATTATTTTAAAACACACACCATTTATCTACAAATTCTTTTTTTTTTCTTTCTAAATTTTTTAGAAATGTGTTATTATTTTTTTTTTTGTAAGAGTTGTGTCTGTAACAAAAATCCTAGTTGTGTATTAAAATTAAGACTTTGAAGAAAATGATCTTAATTCTATTGACTTTGAACTTACATAAAGAAAAAATATTATGAGGTGAGTATTGAAAGAAATTTCTATGACTTAGTTTGCAGTGTGGATTTATCCTATCATATAATAGTAATGAGTTTATTTGAATCTTGCTTTATTATAACTATAACTTAATGAAAACACTATAATAAGTATAAATTTATTAATTTAGTTCAATGCAATGAGTCTTTGAAAAATAAAATTAAGTGTATATAATATAAAAAACTTAAGACATGACATATAGTCATTTAGACACACATGTTATAGATTCACTTGATTTTTTATACATGTGTAGTAAAAGAGTTTTGAATACTATCTATTATTATAAATGGATGATGCATATAGATTTGACACACATAATTTGTATGAAGTTGTCAAGTAATTGAAACTTACCCTACTTTGTATACTATTTATTGATTACACGTTATACAAAAATATACTAGATGAGGAGAAACTCACTCAATGATATAGAAAGGAAAAATTATACTTATTATTTTCCTTTTCCAAAATAATTTGTATATGTATTTATATATTTGATTTTCAATAAATAAAAAATACTCATTTAAAAAAATTAAAAAATATTATATATACATATGGAGAGAGAGAGAGATAAACTATTGAAATATTTTATGAATTTTTAGTATTAATGTGACTAGAAAAAATTGTTAAATAATGAGAGAAAACTACCAAACTCTAAATTTAACGGGTTTTGAAAGAAAACTACAAAATACATAGGGATAGGGAGATAAATAGGTAGATCTTCTTTTAACTTCTTAAATATATATATAACTTATATTGAGATTGTTACGCTTCGACAACTTAGGCTTTTTAATGTCTTTGTCCTCACTCGCACATTTTCTGTAAAAACTTTCTAGAAGGTCACCTATCCTTAAATTACTCCAGGCTAAACACGTTTAACCATGAAGTTTTTATGGATTAAACTACCGAAAATCAAATGCATTTGTTGATATGAGTAGCCAAATAAATTTCTTTAAGTTATCCTTCAACCGTATAGTCTAATACTTATACAGTCCCTAGATCTTTCTTATTCTGGTATATGTTCGACTTGTCCATGTGTCCTTCTACTAGAAGTCTGCTAGGAACCGCTCCTTGTCTGTGCCTCTTGCACCGACGATTACTCTTTACCCTCGTTAGTGTCCAAGTATCACAAAGATCTAAATTTAATAAGTAATCAAATTTTTAATCTTATAATATGATTATTCTTTTCCAAAATTTATTAAATTTTATCTATTTCATTGTTAATAATATTGCCTGACAATAGAAAAGAAAAGAAAAATGACGTAAGGTAAAGTTGGTGTGACGTGATGTTGGAGTGGTGAGATTTTCTTCTTATATTAAACACTGCAATCATGTAACCGCGACAAGGACATTTTAACCAAGACCTAATGCAATTACTAAATTAACTTTTCAACACATAGGACACTTCCAATTCTCTTAGTCAACAAAATCACATTCAATAATTATTATAAAATTTATACAACAATGGCTGACGGAAAGTGAAATTATATAATATATAATTGAGGGGTATTATGGTAAAATAAAACTTCAACTTTTTCACGGAAGATGGTGCTACATAATTAAACTATATCTAAACTTTAACTTCTTTAAATACTTTCATTAAATGTTTTAAAGAAGTTTATTTTAAATTAAGTGTCAACTTGGATATTTGTTCAAGACTATATCATTAAAAAATAATAAACAGATAAATATTTTTATAAATTTCAAATATTAATTTCATTTTTTAATAATTATGTCAGAACTTACGTCATGTAAAAAGGAGGGAGTACTAAAATTCTAGTGTAATAAAATTTGATTACGATATTACTAAAGTAACATATTTTTTTTCGTAATATTTTCAAAGAGAAAAGATAAGTTAAAATTATAAATTATATATGTTAAGTTATTTTTTTTTTAAAAAAACTTTTCTGAATGTCGCTATAAATAGTGTGCAACGGTTGAGTGTAAAGGACAAAGATTTGCATTTAATAGATGGTAGGTTCGAGTTTTTATTGTCTTATTAGGATGAGACATCATAAGTTTATTATCCATAAGTGTCGTTTCTCTTTTAAACCATCACTCTCTTTGAATTTTGCAAAATAAATAAATAAATAAATAAAAACAAAAAACGTCATCACACTGTCTTAAATAGTGTTTCTTTTAAAACTCTTAAATTCTTGAGAAAAACATTTTTATTTTTATTTTTCAAAAGAATGAGGTTAAGGAACTTTGTTTTAATCATACAGTATTAGTATTCGTAGTGATATATACTTTTTTTAAATGATTAAAACTCTTGTTTTAATTTTGAAGATTATAAAATTCAAAATTTTTAAATTATAATTTTCCTTTCGCTTTGGTTTAAATTTCAGAGTTATAATGTAACTTAAACTATTAAAACATTTTACTTTGAAGTACTAAAACGAAAATTCCGATGGAATAACTTACTCTTGGAAGACCATATCTCCACTCTTAAAAGAAATACTTGTGAAAAGTTTAATTTAGTATTATTTATTATCATATCAACCATTCCTTTATCTTCACTTAATATTTTTATTCTGTACATTTGTGATGAAAATAAAAAGACTTAAAAAAATAATAGAAATATTATTCTTAAAACAATCACGTTGCGTCTTCTCTACTTTCTCTTGGCCCATCATCAACCTTCTTTTATTTTGTCTTTACATCAATATTCCAAATCGTGCTTTTGGATAGGTTTAAACGTATTAATACTTTGATTGTGATTTCGCATTAATTCCTACTCCTTTATAATATTAATACCTACTTTTGGGGTTATCCAACAGATAAAATAATATACGTATATGGCAAGAGACACAACCACATGGGGCTAGGAGTTGGTCCTACATCCCCTATATTTTCTAATTTAAATTGTGTATATACACACACGATACTAAACAATATTTTTTATTTTGAAAGTAAACTCTTTTTGTGTTTTACTATTATTACGGTTATCTATTAATCTTTGTCAACATGCAGCTTACTTTTATATGTTATATATAAGATTTATGGTTTACTGTTTATATACATATTTGTTTTTGTCTATACATTTAAATAGGTTCTTTTTCTTTTTTATGTCTTAATTGAATTGTAAAATTAGAATAATTAAAAATCTGCTGTCAAATTGAACAAACGACAGTTTAATTATATGTTACGTGGCATGAGTAGTGTTTTCACTAATCACACGTGGAATTGAAAAAGAGTTTTGTATTAAGAATATAAAAGTACAGAGGTTAAATCAGCTTTAGGGAAGAACATAATTGAAAAACTTATTACGATTCGCATAAATTTGTAAAATTGAGAAATCAAATTAAATTAAGTGTTGAAAACCCTTTTTCCTCTGAATTTTGCGAAATCAAAATCAAATTGGGAGATGGTGAGTTTTAGGATTCGTGGTGTAGTGGTCCTACAACGGTTTCCGACATGGTGGCGACGATGGCTGAAGAGACGAAGAAGCCTACGAGGGACATTTCTATTGGTCTGGGGATGACTACAAGCTTGTGTGTTGGGTCCATGGGTCAAGCTAAGTACACCACTTAGATTGCAAGGTCACACATGATCCCACCTTTCTTCGCCCTCGTTCACCCCAAAACCGGATTCCCTATGAATGCCACTCTCTTGACCACTCTCTATAGCTCTGTCATCGCTTTTTTCTCTAGCTTGGATGTTCTCTTTAGTGTTTTCTCCATCAGCACGCTCTTCATTCACTAGTGCAAAAACAATATATAACGTCATGCGTTAAACGTTCAATTACTGAATAGCCAACGTTACCAATGACCGATGACATTTTTGTAAATAAACGCAATTTTTAAACGTCGTTTATAATTGTAATTGATGTAAAAAGATATAAAACGTCGAATGCCCCAGCGTCAGACATTAAAAGGTTAGTGAGTTCAATAAAACATTGAGCGGGAGATTGAAAATTCATTCACTTTATCTTAGTGCACGAGACCCTATTCTCTTCTCAAACTTTTCTCAAATGAAGTGTGACGGCTATGTAATCTTTCTTTCATTTGATACAAATACATGTTAATTAACTACTTTAGGTATGATTTTTGTTTATTTTGATCGATTATTTTCGTGCTCTTCTCCTTCATAGGCGCATTATGTTTTCACTCTCACTGATGACGACACTTTATTCTGATGAACCCACCTTTGGAAGGTTATTTTTTTTTTTTTTTTGAAGAACTTATTTGTTGTTTTTTTGTTTAACTTTTTTATTGTCGTTGTTTGATTGAACTTGTTTGTTGTTGTTGTTTAGTTGAACTTGTTTGTTGTTGGTTATTGTTGTTTGTTGTTGATACTACACTACACGTTCATAATTCATGTTTTTTAAAATACCAAAAAATGATATTTGTTGTTTTTTTGCTTTTCAAGTCTCGTAGAGTTGTAAAAAAGGATCACAATTAATTAAAAAAATTAATGTTGTATATTGACAAAATTTGACGTTAAGTTAACGTCGTATATAGACAAAATTCGACGTTAATTCAATGTCAAATTTTTTAAAATTCAACGTCAATTTAACATCTCTCCTTATATGATGTCGTTGACGAATTTGTCGTTAATTAAAAGCTCAAAATATTCGACGTTGTATGCAATTTTTGTACTAGTGATTTTCATGCTTATGGTTGTTGTGTTGCTTATGAGGAGTTACTATTCCAGGGAGAGCACTGGCAAGAGTGAGTGAGCCAAAGTTCTTATCTGCTTGTTTGTGATTGTTGGTTCTTCTACTGTTGGGGTTGCGCTTTGGCATTCACAGATACTCGGTTGGATCGGTTACACGGTTGCGGCTTGTGTTTGGTTTTTGGGAACTTTGGGTATGAGTTTGCTTCCCAAGTAGAAAGCTCCCAAAGTTTGGGGGGTTCCCTAGCTCCCCTCCTTGTCCGTTTCCACCAACCTTTTTCTCATCTTCCACTGTTGTCATTTTTTTTGTGATTCGGAATTTAGCTATTAGACATCTTCTCAATATGGGTTTCAGACTTTCACTCATCCTATTTGTAAAAATTAAAATGACAAATTTCAACATTTTAAACAAGAGAATCATGTTTTAACAAGAACCAATTTTCTGCAAATATTTAGAACAAAAGAATTTTCAAATGCAAACAGTCTTCTCGAATCAAAGAAAAAAAGAACGTCATTTTTTCCCTCAAACGAACGCTAATAATACGGACCTTAATTTTTTTTCCTTAATCTCATTTGCATTTCTCAATTAAAGGGGGTTGCACTTAAATTTTTTAATTTTCCCACTTTGCCTTTCAAAAAAGCTGATTACACATCTGTGCATTGAAAATTTTTAATACAAAATTCGTTTATAATGTCACGTGTGTGATTAATATATACTCTGACCATACCACATAAGCAACACTTAAATGGTAGTTTGTTCAATTTGATGACGAACCTTTAATTGTTTCAATAAATAAATATATATATATATATATATATATATATATATAACACGAAGTTTTTTTGTGCTTTATTTCAAAGTTAAGGATTGTACATCTCTTGGCACATTTAACAATTCAATCAACACATAAATATCAAACAAAATAGATATTAAAGTGCAGATTTACATGAGAAACATATCCTTTGTAAAGATATAAGAAATTTTAATAATATCCTGTTGAACCAAACCTTGTGATTAGTTTAGCATTCAATATTTATACTTAGTGTGCATTCAGGATATAACATTTAATTATTGACCTACCATAGAGGAAAGCTTCGGCTGTATTAGATATAGAGATCACATATTGTCTTTATGTGTTATTTCTTATCGTTAACCAGTTTCTGATTTCCTTTTCTTTCAATTCATTCTACATATTATCTGCACATGCATATATACAGAACAAAAAACTAAACTATAGGTGTTAAGTTCATCCCTTTGCACCCTCCTTTATGTATCTACTCAGCCAACTACTAATATTGCATGTGTGATAAAAAATTCATAAGATTTGATCTCATGTATAGAACATATGCACCAATACGTAACTGTATAAACCTTAAAAGAAGTAAAATATTATGGTTTTGATTATCTTTTAAAGTTTACTTTTAATAGAATTAATCACTTA
Source organism: Vigna radiata var. radiata (assembly GCF_000741045.1). NCBI lineage: Eukaryota > Viridiplantae > Streptophyta > Magnoliopsida > Fabales > Fabaceae > Vigna > Vigna radiata. Next base: position 35,100,912 of record NC_028357.1, read on the forward strand.
AAAATAATCATTGATTTATTTATTAACATATAAAATGCATAAAAAACTACACTTTGTCACTTTAACTTAATAGATTATAAAAAGAAAATTCATATAACATTTCCGTTCAAATTTAGGATTAACATATATTTTTCTAAGAATTTATTGTATAATATTGTGTGTTTGCTTCCACGTGAATGTGTGAAGACAAATTCGAGGGACTAGTCCATTTTTCGTTTAAACGGGAAGATTTGCAAATATAGAGAGTAATATTATCGAAATGACCCTCTCTTTTTTTTTTCTATTTTTTTTCTACAGTTTACATGCTTTGTTCTTCTTGGACACTACATTTGGTTGTGGATATCAATATGATTCTCGTCATTTTTATATTTTATAATTGATTCCCATATCTGTGTTAATTTTTAGATCTGATTCCGGGAGTTTTAATATTTTCATAATCGATTTCCATAATGACTTGATATATTTAGAATCGATTCTCTCATGTTGTTTGTCAAAATAGATTCTTTAGTTTTAATTCTTTTATCTTGATTGGTGTATTATTATAATAATTAAAATAATAATAATTATTATTATAATAATATAATTAAATTTTATTTTATAATATTTTAACCATAATGGTAAAATTCTTATACAATAATTTTATCTATTAAAACATTTTATGCAGGGATCAAAATAGTAATTGCTATAAACGAAAGTCTTAATTTATTTTGTAATTAAAATCTAAAATGCTAATTTAATGATTGAGACGAACATTTTGAATATATTCTATAAATTTGACGAGAATTTATTTGTTGGACAAGTTGATCCGAAAGTCCCTATCTAAGACTTTGAACTGTCTTGAAGTTGAAGATGAAAAAAAGGTGATGTTTAATGATTATTTATTATCATATGAAAAGATTCAAACAGTAAAGGACAACTAGAGAAACTTCAGCTCTATTTCTTGAATTCCAAGCTTTTACTGTAATATTCTTTTTTTTTTCTCCTTTTCTTCTCTCCAATGCACATATGGGGAAGTAGCTCACTGATTTGTTTAAAATAAAAATAAAAAATACACATCAAAAGACTACATGATTAGTTGTGATTTTTATGTTATTTCCAATCTTGATCATGTCATTTTTTTTATTAAATTTAAAATATATTAATATAATGAATTAATACAAAAATACACTTATATTGTATTTAAATGTTTTAAAAGAATCTATATTAAAATATGTGTTAAAATTCGGCACCCACAACGAAAAAGGTAGCTTGGTGCATATCTTTCCATTTTGCCAGTTATTTCCCTAACACAGCATCCCTGATGAGAAAGGAAAAAAGAAAAAGGCTAAAGAATCCTTTATCATGAATGACCTTTTTCGTGTTTTGTATACTTTTAGGCCAAGGGGTATACTTTTAGGCCAAGGGGTACATCTCCATCGACATATATTTGTTGTAGACTTTCACATGTTGATTAATCTATAGGTTAAATTAATATAATTGTTTATCAACTTCTTATTTGAATTAATATGATAATTGTAATACATTTAAACATTATATAAACTTTTTTAAAACTCTTATATAATATGATCACTCAACCTTGTGGTAAGGTGAAAAATTAATTATCATTTTATTATGATAAAAGTATGACATCCTAAATATTTTTTTTTAAGATCACTACATTTTGGTTAAGCCAATGCAATAATCTTATTAAATTACTACAATTGTGAGTTAAATCTAAATAAATACCTTGAAGTTGGTATATGTAATTTTATTAACATTAATTATTAGAAACACAAAAAATATCTAATTTGTATTCTTGTGAGTAATTGAAAGTATTTATCAGTATACTTATACAATACACATTATGTAGTTTGATCAAACTATAATACAGAAAAAAAATATATTTTGGGAGGAAACCATAATTAATTATGAAGTTTAAAACTATCTTCTTAAGGAGGAAACAAAATAAACAAGAAGATAGATTACTCAAAGTTAAATTTTGATAAGTGGTTTAATCCTTAATATTAAGGATTATATTCATTTTCTTCCTTTCTTTAATGTTTGGTAGAAAAAATATATTGTTAGTGTAAGAATTAATAGTTGACGGGTTATCAATAGTTTTATTATAAGATTTTAAAAGTGTCAAAGGGAAGTTTTAGGTAGTAGATACATTGATAACGGTAGTTAATATTTGCATCTAATCAATGTGTTGATTTTTAGATGTATAGAGAAAGTGATGTTTGAATTGTTATGATGTCAGTTAATGACAAAGAATAAGTAATGATGAGTTGATATGTAAGAATTCATCGTCTAATAAGTTATAATATGAAAATTAAAATTAAATTCACTTTATCTATATTTTTGAAATATTATAATTGTAAGAATTATAAATTTTTCTTTAGAACTGGTTTAAGAAATGAAATTTGAATATTTTAATGTTAAAAGTTAAAGGAATAATACAATTCTTATAAAATAAGTTTCATTATTTGAAGTTACATTGTTTCTCTAAAAATAGTTTTTTTATAGTTTTTCTTTTTTTAATTTAGTCAATCAAGATTTATTTGTTATTTGTGTCTTCTTAGTTTTTTAGTATGTTTTCTATTGATCAGTGATTTTAATTGCATATCAGTTAGAAATATTATGATTAACAGATTAACAATAAACAATAAACCCTTTAATCAAAACAATTCCTAATACCCTTAGAACATTAAAGTGGAAGCAAAGGATTAAACATTAGGAACAATTAACGAAGAACCCAAATTAGTCTCTTATCTTCCCTTTGTAAAGAACCTGAGTTGGTCTCAGATCTTCCTTCTGTAGAACACCTTTAGTTCTCTTTGGTTTTTCTCTTCTGATAGGGATAAAGAGAAAGAAACAAGAACGAATCGTTGTGCTCGTGACCCTTTAAATAACTTCTGACCGTTAATATTCTTTAGTTTCAATAATTATAATTTGTCCTTTCAACAAATTAAAATTATTGCTGCTCTCTACACAATATACCTTTAATAACAAATATACCCTTATAGTCATATTTATCTTAATTAGATCACTTTATAAAGTTGACTAATAAAATATAATGACACTAACACATTTAATAATTACTTATATATATATATATATATATATATATATATATATATATATAAGTGACATAATTACTTATATATAAGTGATTCTAACCGCGTATCTTGATCACGATTCTGTGGTTGGTAGGTGTAGACAAAGCTCTTTGAGTTGAGGAAGCGGTTTTAGGTCCTTTCGAGCTGTTTGAGCTTCTATCAGGTAAGAGAAGTTAAATGTCTCTTTTCTATTGTTTTAATATGTTTATAAATTTGATTTGATATGCGTGAGTTTAATTAAAGAGATTGAGCTTCTTGAAAATTTTGTTGTATGGTGGTGTAATTGTTTGAAATTGATGCAAATATGCATGATTTGAGATTACAAATGTATTATTATGAATGCTGGTCAAATATTACTTTTTTTTTTATCATTTAAGGTATTGTGTTTAAGGGTATAATTATAAACTAAGGTTAAATTGGATGTAGTAAAGTGAGAGAGTGATGGACTAATTTTTTGTTTAGTATAAAGGTTTTGATAGGTGAATTTCTAGAGAAGTTGTTTTGGGGAGAAACCTTAGGTGTGGGGGTTGTTGTTGGGCCATTTAAAACTTGTTTAGGCATTTAGTTCACCAAATTATGTTTTGTAACATGTACAATTTAATATGTGAACTGTTCAGTTGTTGGTTTGATCTAATGCACCTTAATCTTGACCAAATAAACAGACTAGTACTCAATTCATAAACATGTTTTTAAATCAATACTAGTGTTAAGGATACCAATTTAGTTATTTAGATTGGTCATAGATGCAACCAAATCAAAATTCGAAGTTTGCTGTTTTTTGGTATAGGACTAAGTGGTAGTTCAAAGACGCTGAGCGCCATCTTTGCGAGAGGAATGACACTCAGTGACACAAAGGTGACACTTAAGAGCCAACTTTGCGATAAAAATGGCACTTAGCGACAAGGATATACCGCTCAACACCATAAGCCTTTTCCAAGCTTCTTATTTTGCAACTCTTCTTGCTTATATGATCTTCCAAATTTTGTTTTGGCACATAAGTTTATAGTACATGATCTAGATACACCAAAAAGTGGGGATTAACAATGAGAACTGAATCAATACAACTCAAGATGTTTTCTACACTCTTTAATGTATGTTTGTTTAAGATGTTATGTATAGTTTTGATAATTATGAATGCCCTATTTCAAGCTCTTCTTTTGATTTCTTGTTTAGTTGAGTTGGTTTATATAGATTAATTATTTACCTGCATGGAATTAATGAATGTTTTGTGAATAATAAACATGAATGTGTATATGGATTTAATATGTGTTACATGTATAATTATATTCAATTGAAATGGAAAAATGATTCTATGGAAAAATCTTTATGATTATTATGTTTTATGATGTAATGAAGTAGGGATTCTAAAAATGAGAAATGATTTTCACACTCTTAATAACTTTAGATCTCAAGTAAAGGATGATGTCATGAATAAAAAAATTCTTAATCGGATTAACTTTTGAGTGTAGTAATTTAATATGATAGGATGATTGTTATATATTGTTTTTGAATAATTATAATAAAAGTTTATATCTTTTTCTTAAACTATGTGTTTTCTTTTATTAAAAATATAATATATCTTTATATATATATATATATATATATATATATATTTATATATATCAGGTCACATCTATTAATATGTTCATACTAAAATCAATATAAAGAATATAAGAAATCATGACTTTTAGTGTAAGAAAGTTTATACTGAAAGTCACAGTTTAACATGAGAAAAACGTGTTCTTTAACATGAAGTATAGGATGAAATTTATAGTAGTAAAATTTGTCTATTGGTAGTATCTTACTGTTACTCAATCTTTTAATTTTACCATATTTTAAGTTCATTTTTGAACAAAAATAAGATTAATTTACTCTTTGCATACTTTTTTTTAAAGATTTTTTTAAGAAACATGAAAAAGTTTTCAACTTTAACAAGAAAATCCATTTAAATTAAAAATATTATTATTGGATTGAACCTAACTAATTTAATTGTTATACTTTTTTTAACACAGTTGTTTTATAGAAAGAACCATGTATAAAAGATTTTTGGGGTTGGATGGACAGTGTGTGGACAGTAGCAGTGGTTACCAATTTTGGGGGTTGGATGGTGTTTCCCCTTTCAAATTACTATGGCTGGTGCTTTTTATTTTCCTGTACAGTAAAAATTAAAATAGATTCCTTCTATTTCCATTCTTTCCTTTTTGTTGTACTGCTGCCTTCAACTTTTTAATTCTTCAACCTTCTTCCAACACTGTTCCCAACATTTTCAAACTCCCAACTCTTCAGCTTTTATGAATTCTCACAACCAACTTCAATCTTTCTACCCTTACAACACTCCTCCTTTAATAACCACAAATAAATTTTAAGAACTTTTTTCATCAAAACAAGGACCACTACCACTTTAATTAAGGTTTTTTTTTTCACCCAAACCAAAGAAACTTTTTACTTTTTATTTTTAATATGTAATTTTAAATAAGTTATTTACTGTATCTTGTAATTTTAAAATCACAGATAAAAAGTAATTTCATTAAAGCAATGATAATTAAAAAGAATAAAGAAGTATATTAAAATTTTTAATAAAATCTTAATTAAAAATTAATATAATTAAGTAATCATATTGTGTTTTCTTATTGGACAGGTGTGGAGTTGCAGACCTACTTACATAATCTCCTATAGTACACTTAAATACACTTAATGATGAACATTAATGAACAAGAGAGACAGAGATATAATATAAAAGTAGTGTATATTTTTATTACAATCAAATCAAATCTACTATACTTGTTCATAATTGTTCACTAGAAAATTGTAACTAAACAAAGGATAGAGTGGACAATGTATTTTCTTTTTTTCAAAATTGTCTCTTGGCCTTTTAGATAATAAATTTGGTCTTTTTATTTTTTAATTGTGATTTTAGTAATTCCTTATACACTAAGTTTAATATTTAGTGACAATTTCTTTATTGATAGAAAAATTAAATTTAAATATTACTGAATATTATTTATATATAAATATAAATAATACTTATAACATTAAGTTTATTTTCTCATGCATCATTGTAAATAAATAAATTATTCTCAAATGATTAAGACCATGACACGAGTCTTGTTTTCATTATACTTGGCAGTCATATCATATGCCACTGTCGCAGCCCGACGACAACAGGGAAAAATATATACGAACGAAAAACAAAAGTAAAATTGGATGTATATGAAAAACAGAAAATAAAAAACACATACGAATACGATTGTAATACGATTATACTAGAACTGTGTGTAACTCGTGGTGATCCAGTGTATACTGCTAGAGAGAGAGAAAAAAAGTATAGTATCTAAGAGTAAGTGAAGGAGGAGAGAGAGTGTTGAGTTCATTCTGTGCTGGCGTTTATTAGTTTCCCTTTCTCAGACTTTGGACTCTATTTCACTCAACACTCTACACTGCCCTATAACACCACCACTGTCTGCGATTTCATAAATCTTCTCAAACCATTTTTTTAGTCTATTTAGTTTTTGGTTGGTGTGGGTCATCTGAGTTTTTTGACTTTAAAGTCCCCTTGTTTTGCACCCTCAAGCACCGTCAAAAGGTGCTTTTATTTTTCTCTTCTTTTCTTGGACTGCACAATTATTGTTGTAACTATTGCTTACTCAAACAGACTCTCTCCTACTCTAACTCATCGTTTTCTGCTATTATTAGCCTCACTCCATTTTTTCCCTTTACCTTCACTGTTAGGTACCTCATATGACTGCTTTTTTAACTTTTTTTTTTTCAGATTTGGGTTTTGATTTGTTGATATTTGCAGTTTGTTGTAGAAGGTCTGTGAAAGAGAGTTATGGCAGGAGGTGGGGGAGCTCCGGCGCCTAAGATTGATGAGCCACAACCACATCCACCGAAAGATCAGCTACCAAATGTTTCCTACTGCATTACCAGTCCTCCTCCATGGCGTGAGTTTTTCTTTTTGTTTTCCTGTAATAGTAGATTCGGTTTCTGTGTGCTCTTGCTTGCTTTGAACCTGATTCCTCTGTCATCTTTATCCAAATGGTATATATTTAAAAGCATGCTTTGTGATTCTGACATTACTTGTTTCGTATGCTGGCTTTTTATCTGCTTATTAAAGTGGCTTTCAATAAATTCTTTCCTTTTAAGTGCTTTGATGAGAAGAGAAAAATGTATTCCTCTGGAAAATACAACTTTTTCTTAAACTGATTGTAAGTTTATGTTTGATAAGGATTGTGAATGAAATTAAGGGGAACATGAAAAAAGAGTTATTGGAGTTTAATTCATGGTTTTTGTTCAGGGACTTGGGTCCTGGTTTATGAAAGTGCAGCCAAAGTTTTTTTTTTTTTTTTTTTTTTTTTTTTACCTCTGACTCTCTTGATTGAAACCAGTTCAATGCCCTATTTGGATGGTTCCAAACTTCTATTTGATTGAAATTCTTATGAATTGAACCTCTTGTTTTTGCCCATTTGAGACAGTATTCTTATTCTATTTCCAGTATTGAGACTATTCCCAGTTATTTCCAGATCCGGGTTTGTTACTTTATTTCAAAATCTAATTCTCGCTTCTGCTGTAGTAATTTTAAAGTATTTTGCTCATGAATAATACTTTTTTTTTTTTTTACAAAATAATCTGTTATTAGTTTGTTGAATTTCAGAACTTTCATGCAGTCAACATTCAACAGTTTTATTAAACAATGTGGATTTTTATGGACAAATAAAAGATGTATTCTGAAATGATGCCCTAGTAGTTCATTTTTTTTAAATATATATGTTATTGAAAATATGCCTAAATGTTGGTGCCAATCTGATGCAGCTGAGGCCATACTTCTTGGGTTTCAACATTATATTGTGATGCTCGNTACAACTGTGCTAATTCCCACTGCTCTTGTTCCCCAGATGGGAGGTGGCAATGTAAGCTTTAGCAAATTAAATATACTTAAAATAAACAATTCTAAATGGAATAATTTAAAAGTTTCCTCCTAGCAAAAAATCATATTTATAAAAAAGTAGAAAATTGAAAGTCCATATCTTGCAGGAGGAGAAGGCAAAAGTTATTCAAACTCTACTCTTTGTAGCTGGAATTAACACATTGCTGCAGACTCTGTTTGGAACTCGATTGCCTGCAGTAATTGGAGGGTCTTATACTTATGTTGCAACAACCATCTCTATTATTCTTGCTAGCCGTTTCAGTGATGAGCCAGATCCTGCAGAGGTCTTGTATTGGAATGATTTTTTTTATAAGTTGTGTGGTTGATATACTTGCTAAACAAAGGCTTCCAAATGCTTTCTAATCTGTATAGTTTTTAGCAAATTTATTCCAATGAAGGGTGGGTTAATCAATGCATTAGAAACTGTGTAAAGAGTAAAGTTGGGTTCAGTTCCTGGTGTGCTTGTGGAGTACCTTGAAATTATAAGAAAACTATTTACAGAAAAAAGAAAGTGTAATTTTTAATTCACGGAGCTGAATATGACATTGGGTCCTGTTGCTTATTTGATGGAGTTGCTTGATCACTATTTTGTTTTTTGGGTGTACATGAGCAGTTTAATCACTTTCTTCCTCTGCCTTTTGGATTTATTTTCTCTTCTTTCAGAAATTCAAGAGGATAATGCGGGCAACCCAAGGTGCTCTTATTGTTGCATCAACTCTTCAAATAGTACTAGGTTTTAGTGGGCTTTGGCGTAATGTTGCAAGGTTGGTCTCAAGTCCTTAGTAAGTGTCTGTTATATCAGTCTTCATATACGGTAAAAAGTGTCTAAACAGAAATGTAATCTAGATTTATCGTCTTTGCCATGAATGCTCATTTGACAGTTGTTACACTGAATTGAAATTTGGTTTGAAGTACAAATTATACTGACATGATTGACTTATTTGTGTGATGGAATTTGTATCAACAATGTAGTCCCATTGAACTAAAGAGATTGAAAGAACTGAATATTCCTGCAATTGAGTGTAATATTGCAACTGATGTAAGTTTTCATTTTCTTTTTCAGGTTCTTGAGTCCACTTTCAGCAGTTCCTTTGGTATCTCTTGTTGGTTTTGGGCTTTACGAGCTCGGCTTTCCTAGTGTAAGTACACATTTCAGTTGCTTGGGTTCAAAGCTAAGATAAATGCTGATGTCTTGCTGGTGTGTAGGTTGCTAAATGTATAGAGATTGGACTGCCGCAGCTCATATTGCTAGTATTTGTTTCACAGGTACATTTCTTTATAGTGTCAAAAACTCTTAGCGTCATGATCTCAGTTCATTTTGTTCTCTTGATTTCCTTGTTAGTATTTTGTTCTCTTGATCTTGGTTCTATGAATCTTTGTTAACAACACTTACTGGTTTTCATGCAGTTTGTACCCCATGTTCTACATGCAGGAAAACATGTCTTCGAACGGTTCACTGTTTTATTTACAGTTGCAATTGTGTGGCTATATGCCTATCTGCTCACTGTTGGAGGGGCATACAATCATGCTGCCCCTAAAACACAAGCAACTTGCCGTACTGATCGTGCTGGTTTAATAGAATCTGCCCCATGGTTAGTAGTCAAGTTTCATTGGTTATTTCTCTAAATGATATTTTTTCTCTTGCAACTGGTTATTTAATTACCAAAATGTCCGTAATTTGGGGTGTGGTTTTTCACTATAACATTTTATGTCAGCGTGATTGCTTCCCAAAATTAAAAAAATGTACCTTCTGCTGATGGGGTTTATTATGGGGATTTATTCTTGTCATTTCCATTGAAATATAGTATATTTTGAGTGGACCCTTTTGGACTCGTGGCTAACTGGGGACATTCCTCTTAGTTGCGTAATCTGTGAATTGTCACATCTGAGTTTCAAATAAGAACCTCAGGATGCTTTGACTTTGATTTTTTTCTTCTTAATTTGCTAAATTTGTATTGACTTTTCTTTCCTAACCTATCTGTTGATATCAATTCCAGGAGAAGCTACTTCTATGCTGGGCTGTTGCGTGTGTTGAATTAGGAACTGTGAACTGATGTTTTTGAATAATTGTCACCTTTGTCCTTTTTGGGGAAGTATTCAACATTTTTTTTTTGGGTTTGCAGGATACATGTTCCATATCCATTTCAATGGGGAGCCCCTACATTTGATGCAGGTGAAGCATTTGCCATGATGATGGCATCCTTTGTTTCTCTCGTAGAGGTAATTTCATTTTGTATATCAATCTTATCTATATTTAAGTTGGAATGAGAATACCTTTTACTTATTAACTGGTCTTGTGTAATAAAAACTTATCCTATTAGCTTATCTTTTATCAATAATCACTGAATGTATGTAATGGCTTTATTAGAAAACCCTAGCAACGTTATGAAAATTGCTATATAATAGGCTATATTGGGTTGGAGACTGTGGTTGGTACTTGGAAGAATTATACAGCGTAATGGAAATAAAAGGAGGGAGATACCTAAATTCTTTCTTCTTAGTTTATCAGTTTTGTTCGACCAGTGCAATAATTTTGACGTTTTTATGCAAATCTCTTGGGGGAAATAGTAATGATATGCATAATTCACTAAAATTTGACCCTCCACGTGGCAGTGTTACTGCATGCATGACATACTGAGCAAGAGTATCTGGCTTCTATTTTATATTCCAATGCTCTAACTCTAAGTTAGTGTTATACAATTGCCAGTTTATATTGAATGGTACTGATTCGCTAGAACTAATTTATATATTCACAATTCATTTGCTGCAAGCAGTCCAGTGGTGCTTTTATTGCTGTCTATCGGTATGCAAGTGCAACACCGTTACCACCATCTATTCTTAGTCGCGGAATCGGTTGGCAGGTACAAAGATAACTAGTATGCCTGCATTTTATTTTTTTGCATTTATAAAACAAAACTTAAATCAAGTTCCTCAGATCCATGGGATCTAATTTTCAAATCAAACAACAACACGTCGGTGTATTTTTAACATTGTTTAGCCTCTATTAAGAATATGTTTCATAAGTAAAAAATTGTCGCCTCATTATTTGATTTAAGAATTTGATGACTAAGATAGGGATTTGATCTAATCCTTATAATCAATTGTAGTTTAAGGTGTTTTGATTATGCTGATGATAATGCATCATATTTCTTATCTTCAGGGAGTTGCCATTTTGTTATCGGGATTGTTTGGAACGGGAAGTGGATCCTCTGTATCAGTGTAAGACTAAAATCATTTTGCTTGTATACGCTACTTCAATTTAGGTAAACAACTTTCTTGTCGATGAGGTGTTTGTTTGATTTCCGTATAGAGAAAACGCTGGTCTTTTGGCTTTAACACGAGTAGGCAGCCGAAGGGTGGTGCAGATATCGGCTGGTTTTATGATTTTCTTTTCAATTCTTGGTAAGTTGAAGATGAAGCCCGTGCAGTGCTTGTAATTTGAATATGTAGTTTGCCTTAACAGACTAAATCTTGTGCCTTGATTCCCATCAACTGTAACTAATTTTTCTTTACCGGGTAGGTAAATTTGGAGCTGTTTTTGCATCCATTCCACCTTCTATTGTTGCTGCACTGTACTGCTTGTTCTTCGCTTATGTTGGTACGCCTCATTCAAGATGTTCTAACATGACATTCAAGCTTTGGTTTAGTTATAAACATCAAACAGCACGTAATGTTCCACTTTCATTCATTATTTGTAGGAGCGGGAGGTCTAAGTTTTCTTCAATTTTGCAACCTCAACAGTTTTAGAACAATTTTTGTACTAGGCTTCTCCATCTTCATTGGTCTGTCTGTGTCACAGTACTTCAATGAATACACAGTAATTAATGGTTATGGTCCAGTTAACACCAAAGCAAGATGGGTACTGAACTAATCTGTGGATTTGTTCTTAGCTTTTGCGATGATTTCACTAACTGACAATTTTGTGTACCTTGGCAGTTCAATGATATAATCAATGTCCCATTCCAATCAAAAGCATTTGTTGCGGGTTGCATGGCGTATTTCCTTGATAACACAATACATAAGAAGGATGGTGCTATTCGGAAAGACAGAGGAAAACATTGGTGGGACAAGTACCGCTCCTTCAAGACTGACACAAGAAGTGAGGAGTTTTATTCACTGCCTTTCAACCTAAACAAATACTTCCCATCTGTGTAACTGTGTAGCTGAACCAGAGTCTCTGAAAGGTCGTAATTTAACTTGGGATCTTGTTACAGGTTATAGTTATATGAAGTCCTCTTTTGCTATAGAATATTCTAAAACATTTCTTCTATTGCTTTTCATTCTGTAAATGCTGAATTGGCAAAGTGGATTCACTGTAGTAAAATGCACACCTTATTTATCTTTCATTATGTATCTTCACTTTTAATCTTTATTTTTTGACAGAAACAGGCTTGTAGCAGAATCAATCAAAATTGAAACAGAATAATAATAATAGAGGTGGGGATTGACAGTGAGAGTGAGCAACCGTAATAAGCTTGATTCTAGAGTCTTAATCACGTTTAGATCAAATAGTGTTACACTTAGTTACGTGATAATTTGATTCTAAACTTGATTCATGCTGAGTACCAGTATTCTTTATCTATTCATATCCAACCATAAATTATAATTTTTTTAAATTGTTTTTTATACGTTTCCTTCTCTTTCATATAAAAAACATTTTTTTAGAAATAAGTAAATAAATATACTATTTTTTGTAGGGTTGATCTTCATATTAATTTGGATGGAGAAAAAAAATATTTAAGAAAATAAAACATATACGCAGGATTTGTATTTTTTTTGTCCTGGTATGATTTGAAGGTGAGTCTTTTGTAAATTTTGCATTAACAGTTATTATAAGGCATCTTAAAAAAGCTTATGGAAAAAAGAAAACTACAAAACTGATTATAAGATATTTTCATAAGTTTTCGAACCTAAACAATCAACTCAAGCATATGTCAACAACTTCCTCAAAACTGATTATAAGATATTTTCATAAGTTTTCTTAAACATTAAAATTTGTTTTGATAAATTTTCTATTAACACCAATAAAAGAAGAAAAACAATACAATTCTTTTTATAAACTAAAATGATCTTGTACATAAATTAAGAAATCAACTTCTTGTAAAGTTAATACGAACAAAAAATTAACTCTTATTCTATCTTATTTCTTTAAATGTTAATACGAAAGAAATTTTTTAAGATTAGCTAATTATCTTCATAGAGTAGTCAGAAAGATGTGAATAGTTGATTCGTTCCACACCATTCACTCTAACTAAATAAACTTTTAATGTGTGAATATTTTTAAGAAAAAAAAAAAACATCTTTAGAATTAAAAGTAAATAAAATGGTATGAGACTTTTTTAGTTAAAAATAGCATTTTGTGGATAGTTGAAGATATGAGAAGCAAATTGAAGGGTTGTATCTCTTAGGGTTGTGTTGTGTGGTCCATGGCATCAAAATAATGGAAGTTTGATCCTTTGGGCTGAAAAGGAAACCCACTAGAATTGTTTATGAGCGTTGTAGTCTTTTTGAAATTAGTGTCCTTTTATCTACTTTAGTCTAGTGATTATGCACATTCTCATTCTGGTAGGATAGAGAAATAACATTTCCCACTCTCACCTGTCTCTCTCACCCTTACCCTCTCATCTTTTCTTTCTCCACTCTCACCATTTTTTTCATTATCAACTTCCACATAAATATCATTCCTTCCCTACTTAGTTATACTCTCTTCTAATACAAAAAATCTTCCATTATTTATAAAATTATTAATGCATCATTTTTTATATTTCGTGGATTATAATTGATATAATAATATATTGTTATAAAAGAAGTTTTTTCACTAATGTTTGTTTGATGTGTCATTATTTAAAATCTTTTGAATTTGATATTAACAATAGAGTTTCTTTTATTTGAGTATTAAATATTTCCTTATAATAAATTTATATGAGCATAAACAATTACACTTTGAGTTAAGAGACCAAGTTTAATTAATGGGTAAAAATATCATGTTTAAGCAAATCACGGTTTAGATGGACCATTTGAATTGTTTAAAAATAATATTATTGATATGTTTTCGAAAATATATTTGAAAACTTGTTTGATTATGCGATTGGGACTTATTTATTTGATATTTTCACTCAAACAATAAAGTTGAAAATAATTTTTAATTTTGTTCATGTGAAATTTTTTTCACTTGAACAAAAATAACACTATAACTTATTTCAGTTTATACTCAATTTTTGCTTAAACAAAATATTTTTCTCAAGGCAAAAAAAAAAACTATTCTTATTTTCTTCTTATCTCTTCAACTCATTGAATATTATGTTTTCATATATGCAAAAATAAATATTACTTTTTTATGTTTAATTTATTTTTTATTTTATTTGAAAGAGTTATATTGTATTAGGATGTTTATTAAAATTGATAGAACTTGTATGAATTAGAGGTAATACATATGGGATGATGTCTGAATCATTATTTGAGTAGTTCGTCATGTATTGACAATTGTGTTGTAAAAGAAATCTTTTAATTTCATTAAATTAATAATCTAAGTTACGTAGATTAAAATATCATGTGATGAATTTATTACGATTTCATGATTCATATAAATTTATGTTTTAGATTGAATCATATATTAAGGCATTTAATATGAGTTTTTGAAAGATGTGAGTTGATATTCTACATATTGAATGTCCTGATAAATAAAATCCATATATGATCTTTATAATTTTTATATATTAATGTTAATGAAATTCAATTATTTTTTGTCATCTAATTATTGTCTTCTTTATACATATTTTTGTAAATTAAAAATTATTCCAATAATCTATCCTTACATTGTTTTAATTTTGTAAACTACCATAATTGTACTATGCGTCCAAACATAAGTACATGTATAAGACAAAAGTCTCTAAAAGCAAACAAAGATTATTTTTATTTCATTTCTCTTTGTGCACATATTTGTATCTATATATTATTATGTTATGTTGTATTGATATAAAGTTTGTATAAGGCTTTGATAAATTTGTAGTAAAATTTATAGTATAGTTGATAATTTAGTTTTTATAGTATTTCAAAATAAGTTGAAAGAGATTGAAAAAGAAATGTGTATATCCACAAATTACGTTCTCCATTTGAATTTGCTAAATTATAATGATTAAATGTTTATCTCGTTTCATGACTTTCAAAATGTATTGCATAATGTAAATGTTTAAGCCAACCGTATCTACACATGGTATATGCATAGCATTCAATGAACAAAATGTGGTCTTATTCAATGATGAAACTAAGAGTATACAGTGTATTTATATTATATAAACTAAAAATACATAAATTTGAAAATAGGCAATTGATAAAGAAGGTAATGTAGTTGATGTATAGTTATTGAAAAGTGGATGTGGCAGTGACAATAGAATAAAAGTTGGGTTGGAATTAGGCACCGAAACAACTAATCATCCGTTTCCATCCTCATTTATAAATACAACTCACCAATTTATATCTTTCTTATATATCACAAATGGGTCCACAAAATTAGCTTACTTTACTAATCTTTCTTAATAATAATTATTATTTTTGTAAGTTATTACTACCATTGTCTAAGTTTAGTGTTGGGAAGTATTAAAAGAATACACACAAAAAGGTTAGATAATAAAATCAAATTCACATACTAATCTCCTCTTGCATCTACATTTTTATGTTTATTCACATTTACTTCATGGTCTCAACCAATAAATTTCACTTAACAGTAATAAGCAAGCTCAAAAAAATATATCTAATTTATTTATTTTCTTAAAAATAAAATATATAGTCATGTCTTATCTATTATTAGGAATGACAACGGGTCGGGTCGGGTATGAATAATGTCTATCCGTAACCTGACCAACAAAAAAAAATTCACCCACTATCCGATCCGTATATAAAGAGTATTAAAATATTCGTTATCTGCTAGTTGCAAGTAGTAAATATCTACGAATATCGACTATTTGTGAACATAAATTTTTTTTGTCATCCCTACTCATTGTCTAAGTATAGATTTATTAGCATTTATTGATGACGTAGATTTTTTAATACTCTTATTCAATAATAAATCATTTACTTTTGGAGTAAATTATTGGTTTTTGTTATAATTATTTTAAAAGTTACATCTAAAGTTATTAAATTTATTCAAATTTTGAGAGTAACATTATATCAACTTAAATTACATTTTTTTTCTTAAATAGTACTCAGTATTTTTTTTACTTGACTTATATTTTATAAATTCATAAGCTAAAACACCGCCTTTATTGGGTGAAAAAGATTAAAATTATTTATTAAAACTAATGTAAATTAAGGATGATAACGAGTCATGAGTTTGATTATTTCTTTCTTGCAATTCTCATAATAAAAATTTATTCTTATTATAAAATTCAATCACAGGTAGAAGAAACGAATAATACAGTGAGAATAGAATAGTACGAAATGAGTGAAAAAAATTTGGATTGTGAAGAAATGAATAGAAAACGCTTTATTATATATCTCAATTATGTTCTCTTTTTTTTAACAAATTTTTTTTATACGGTGTTTACCAATTTGGATTAACATGATGAATCTCATTATTAAAAAAAATAATTAAATCAATTTAAATCCATTATAATAATATATTTTAAATCATATTTGGTGAAATAATATTGTAACTGAATTAGTTATCTTATTTTTAACCATATTTTATCTAGATAATAATTAAATCATATTTTAAATCACTATATCTTATCTTTAATCTATATAATAATTAATTTTTATTAAACATATCTTCTATCTTTTATATATTAATATTGATTTTTTCAGAATCATCAAAATTACTTTATATAATTTTTGTATTTCAACATGTATCTCCAAGCATAGTAAAATTTGAAGATATAACTGAGTGGAAGAAATTGAGAGTTTTGAGAAAAGGTTCTCCTACGCTTTACACAATAATAAAATTTGAAAGTTTTGTACAATGTTATTATTATAAATGCATTTTTGGGAGGTTATTTAACTTATAACCTTTTCATGGAATATGCCTTTCATGGTTCTTTAGGCAATTTAATAAAGATATAGTTATTATCTGACAAGGAAGTGATAGTCTACACTCACATGTTTCTCAAAGGACTTTCTTACATGCAAAAAAAGAGAATTGTTCATCGTGATCTTAAACCAGATAACATCCTCCTCTTTCCTTCATCGGATCGTCATACAAAATAGATTTTTGATTTTGGATTGTCCAAGACTAGCGAAGAGGCAAATACTGATTTAGGAGAGATCAAGTTCAGAGGACACCCTATTACATGTCACGGGAATCAGTTAGAGGTTTTAAGGAAACACCTTTAGATATATGGCCTCTAGGATGCATTGTTATTCAGATGAGCACTAGACTTCGAGAATGGTGGAACATTGAAACCACAGACCAATTATTGTGCAAGCTTGCATTTTCTGAAGAAGCGCCAAAGATACCAGATAAACTTAGTTACGATTATAAGAATTTTTTGAGAAAATGTTTGATGAATAATCCTCAACAAAGATGGACGGCTAAAATATTTCTGAATCATCCTTTTATTCAAAAGAAATACTCAACATCATCGGTTATGTATAATCGTTATGATACTAATGATTGTAAAATTTGTGTTTCATCTATATTCTTATTAGAGAATAAGTATTTAATGTTAATGTCTATACTAGTTTATTTATTGTTCCAACTATTAATTAAATATATATTTTATAAAAGAATCACAATAAAAAAACATTATATTATAAAGTATTCAATATAAAAACATTACACATCCTTTATTTCAATGTAAAATATAAAAAAAAAATTATTATCTAGAAATCATGTAATAGGAAAATAATATTTTCAAGCAAAATCACATCTACAAATAAAAATTAAAATAAAATATCAACATAAATTTAAATAAAAGTATTATTATTCAACATATAATTTATTACAAAAAAAAGTTCTAATTAATAAGCTAAAGCACCACCTTTATTTGGAAAAAACTACTATACAAGTTTTCTAGCAAAAATTGTAAATCATTAAATAATAAACCTTGTGCAATTTTTCTAACAAAATTGCAAACCTTCTCAAATAATTTTTTTGAAAAAAATTGCAACCTTTTAATGACACAACTATTCAAGTTTCCTATACACTTAAGACTTATTGAGCTATGATGATGATTTTAAAACAAGTATTCTTTTGTTAGTGACTCCTTCCTATTACTCATTGGATAAATATCAAATAATTATAAAAAAGAGTAAAATTGATTAAATGTGTATTTTATAAACAGGCTAGGAAAATAAGGAGAGAAAAAAATTAATGTTTATTAAATTATCTAATAAAGTAAACATATTAATTCAAAGGTTTAATTAGTCTATTGGTCTTATTTTTGTGAAAAAGTTTTAACTTGGTTTTTGTTTTGTTTTTTAATGTCAATTAGGTTTCAAAATTTGTTAATTTGCTTTAATAAAGTCTTTTTCGTTAATACCATTAAAATCATTAATGACTGCATGATTAAGTATGAATTAGTGACAAAGTGGAATTTTCTATCATGGAATTTTGCTTTAATCAGTGTCCTTTCTTCTTCCATCAACCATCAGAGCACCTTCATCCTCACATTTTTCATCATCTTCTTTCCATCCTTCATTCCAACATAGAAAACTCCTTCTCATGCATAAACAACATTCCATCCTCCTTTCATTTTTGCCATCACGTTACTCACTCATCATACCATCTAAGGTTTGCTTTTTCTTTGTCATAAGGAAATACAATAATCTCAATTCTCACCCTCTCACACCACCATTATCTGAGTCCTCTTTGATCTTCATACCTACTAGAAAAGCACACATCTTTAATGCAGGGCGTATAACTCAATCCTTTAATCATGTGTTACGACGACCCTGACACGACGATGACAATGGCTAGTTGGTGGATATGCGATAATAGGTCTTTAAGGAAATAGAGAATGGAGGAGGGGTGGGTGAAAAGGAAGGAAAAATAATTTGGGTGAAAAGAAGAAGGAGGATTAAAGGTTATACGAGAATTTTGCACTAGTACAAAATTGGGTTTTAATGTCACCTCATAGATGTCAGATTAGAAAACACTCAACGTAAATTATTGATCAGTGACATTTTCGTAAATAAGTGTGCATATAGATGTCAGTTCGGAGGGGCACCGACTATAACATACTAGACGTCAAGGCCCCTCCTAACTGACGTCTATATGTCTGACAGATAGGTGAAAAGTCATTTCTTTCCGCCATATAGACGTCGTTTAGGAGGGGCACTGACGTCTATAATATTACAGACGTTGGTGCCCCCCTAACCAACGTCTATATGTCTGTTAGTAGGTGAAAAGTCATTTCTTTCCGCCATCTAGACGTCAGATCCTGCCATACTGACGTCTATATGCGATTATAGACGTCGAGGCTCCCTACATCCGACGTCTATATGTACCATGAATATTAATTTTTAAATCAAATTGACGTCTCATTAATGAGAGTCCCAACGTATATTCGACAATAGACGTCAGTCGGTAGGGAAACCGACGTTTGATATTCTTTTAAATAAGACATTACAAACCAGCAGTTACATGAACTTCATTGTCTTCCTTCGTGTTTTCTCTCCACGACATTGCATTTCCAGGTGCGTTTGATCTCTTTTGAACCGTTTAATCTTACGTTCACTCCGATCAAAGTAATCTTTGATGTATTATCTTTCGTTTAAACTGATTAAAATGAGTTTTTGTTGTGTTTTGATGTAGTTTTTCTTGTGTCTTTGGATAGCGTAGTGCACCTTCTCCCTTTGCTAGCTTCCTCGTAAGAAAAGCTTGTGTCTTTTGGATCTCTTATGGCATTTCAACCTAAAGCCGAACCTGGGTCCTTGCCTAGTTTCCATGTCACCGTATTATTTTTCTTTGGCGGTTGGGATGGAACTAGGCAACGACCCAGGTTCTGTTTTGGGTTGAAATGCCATGAGAGATGCAAAAGACGCAATTTTTTCTTACGAAGAAGCTAGTAATGGAAGGGGTGCTACAACGCTACCCAAAGACACGAGCAAAATTGCATTAAAATACAATGAATACCCAATAGGCGTCGGTTAATGCCATATCCAACGTCTATTGTACCCTTAGACGTCGTTTTGTGCCATGTCTGGCATCTTTATAGTACCCTTAGACGTTAGTTAATTGCATGGACCAACGTCTGTATAGACGTTCGACATGGAACTTAACCGACGTCTATAACGATGTTGGACCTGTAGAGTCTGACGTCCTAATGTCACCCATATAGATGTCGGTTCTGGATATGACGTTAAAAGTCCAAAATAACATACGTCTAAAGCTTTTTTGCACTAGTGTTGAGAGAGAGAAAACATGGGAGAGTAAGAAGTACTATCTATATGTGGGAGGAGATCAAAGGAATTCCACTTAGAAAATAATAATGTGTTATGTGTGCATGAGGTGCCAAATAAGCATGTGTAATCATATAGATATTAATGATTTTAACTATGTTAAAAAAAAATGAAGTATTCTTACAAATTTTGGGACAAAATTGAAAAACAAAGTTAGTAGGGACAAATTTGAACATTTTAACTTGAGAACAAACGATTAATTAAATCTATTTCAAGAAAAAAAATATAAGGATGAAAACAAATATATAAGTAAATAAAAAAAAATGAACATATTCATCTTGGTCCAATCCGTTCAGACTATATTTACGGTGACAAATTAATTTATCATTCCTAATAAAAATATAAACAAAGATATCTCTATATTTAATTTTTATTATAATAAAGTATAATGAGTTGAATAAATTTTTATACAATTATTATAAACAAAAAGTAATTACTAAAATGTAAATAATATACTTAAATCCGCATCCAATACTAAAATAAGTAAATAATATTATAACAATATCTTAATAAGTAATAATGATCACAAATTTAAGGATAAAATTGTAAGAAAATGTGTTTATGAAAAGATAGTTAAAAAATTGATAATCTTTATCGACCATTGACATATTGTGATGAAAATGTATAGATTTTTAAAAGAAAGGCCCAGGTATTGAATGAGAAAGTAATAGATTAAAAATGTGTAGTTGTAGAGTTTAGAAAGGTGAAAAGGAAAAGAACATTAAAGAAAGAGAGAACAAAATACAAATATTACAAGTGACAAAGCGTAGATGAATGTCATAAATTTATATAGAAAACTGTTTTGTTCTTTGTGTTTTTTATTTTAATTTTTTGGAGTGTAATGGCTAATGTTCTTGCGTCAATGTCGGAGTCCTGAAGTCCAAAAGGTCAAATGAAAAAAAAAGGTTATAACCCTATAAACGAGGGTATAACCTATGGAAAGAGGGTAGAGAGAGATATGATTTTACATTACCCTAAGAAGGTAGACCACGAGAATGTAACGTGATAGAGGAGCACATCACATCACCTAAGCTGCCAAGGTCCCCTTCTACTTTAGTCTCTTTCCTCATCCTTCTCTTCTATCTTTTTCTCAAAATCTATCTTTCTACTGCCACTTTTTAATCCTTATCATTTCTGTAAAACTTTCAAGCCCACTATTTATAGCCCTCCTTGTGTATCACTTTGTTTGCCCCTTTTCAAACTTGTGGCTGCTATAATTGTTGCAGTAAGCCACCTTCTATTCCTGTTATCCTCTTTAGAGATGGGAAACTGTCAAGCAGTTGACACTGCAACTTTAGTCATACAACAACCCAATGGGAAAGTCGAAAGGTTCTATTGGCCTGTTACTGCTAGTGAAGTCATGAAGACCAACCCTGATCACTATGTTGCTCTTCTTATCTCCACCACATTGTGCACATCCAAGGACAATCAAAATTGCCAAATTAAGATTGAAAACAACAACCCCAACACCACCAACCCTGTTCGTCTCACCCGCATCAAGCTTCTCAAGCCAACAGATACCCTTATGCTTGGCCAAGTTTATAGACTAATCTCAGCTCAAGGTTTCTTTCAACTTTCTGCTTTAGTTTTTCGTTTCACCCTTTGCTTTTTTAACTCTTTTCTGTTGTTATTTCCCCTTAAATTGTTCCAATTTTGAATCTTTATGTGCCGTTTCTCTCAGAGGTTATGAAGGGTCTTTGGGCAAAGAAACAAGCAAAGCTGAAGAGAAACTTGCCAGAATCAGCACAAAAGCCAAATCTGACCAAAGAAAGGACAGACAAATCAGCTAGAAGGTCTGAGCCGGAGGACAACCTGGTAAATCTCAATCAAAGTTTGGATTTTACTGTTTCTACTTTCTTGCTTGTTTATGATTGTCAAAATTAATCTTTAAAACAGGTTCCTGGTGTAGTATTTGTGTTTATAGACAACCAGTTTTTCGTTAAGCAACATTATATAATGTGTTTGTAAGAAGGTCTGGCTATGCAAACTGATTGAGATGTATTTCTACTAAGGCTTTCCAAGTTCGTTTGGGAGCTTGATACTACATGGTATCATTTTGCTTACCCGTTTATGCTCTAGTGACTTGTATAGAATTAAGAAAACTTACAATAAGAAAGGAAATATTAGATTTGTTAAATTGAATTGCAAGGAATTATAATAGTGGATTTTATTGAAGAAAGGAAAGAGAGAGATTTGTTTAAAGCTAATATGTAGTTGGTGGTTTCAGCTATGTGATTCTTAATTTTTAATTATGATTTTCAGGAAACGAAAGGTGAAAGACAAGGGTCAAGGACAGCATCAAGTAATAATGCTTCTGGTGCCACAGCTAAGTCAAGAACATGGCAACCCTCTTTACAAAGCATCTCAGAGGCAACCAGCTGATCTGTGTTTTCAATCTTTCCCACATGTGATGTGAGGGACAGAGGAGCATTGAGCGACACTCAAACCACCAAAAACAGATTAATCAATCCTTCTCCATCATTGCTTAGATCTGTGGAAATTAAATTAAATTAAATATAGTACATTCCGGGAACCCAGAGAAAACTCAGAGATCATAAAATTCCCTTCGGTTCACCAACTGCCTTCATGCATAATAATTCTGTATAGTAAACGTTGACATATTGAACATCAATTAATGTATTCAGATCTTACTTTCTGGTGAAAACACCCTTCAACATCATAACTTCCCTGCTTTTCTTCTGTATCTTTTATTTTATATATATATGGCTCATAATACATCAGCATCAGACAGATAATTACCGAAAAAAAAGTAATATGTTTGTCAGCACCGTCACACAAGGCTTAAAGCAAACCATGGTTGCAAAAGAAATGCTTCAAGGCTTAAGGGTAACTGCGAGAACATGAACAGGTTCTGTGATCAGCTATTGGCTGATCTCTTATCTTCTCTTCTTAATTTCAAGAAAAGAACAAGTTCGCCACCAGAATGTTATAAAATACTTAAGAACAATGTTTCAAGCATATCATTCACACACAAAAAAGAACATTTTAAGAATTTTGATGTACGGTTGCTGTTACTATTTTTATTTTTTTTCAGTTGAAGCCTAAACGTAATTGTAATATTGAATAAACCATGCACCAAAAACCTACACGAGGCATGTAGCAAAAGGAAAAATAGAGGGTAGTTTTTTTATGAAATAAATAGATAAGATTTGAACAGTATTAATGTATGAAGGAATAATTATGAGATGGGGTAAGAGCTTGGTTGTCTTGAAGCATCCACTTGTGTAATTTAAAAATGAAGAAGAGGCCTTAATGAGTATGAAGAAAGTAGTCGTAAGATAAAGAATGTGTGGAGTAGAAATGAAAAGTAAAAGGATTGAGGAGAAGGAAGATGTGACACAACACAAGGTTTACTTTAAAACATTTGCAATAGATGTTCCTGTGCAGTTGATGACTTTAGACATGCATGACACCCCAGGGATATTTTTTGTTGCATTAGAAGCAGAACATTTTAATTTTCTTATGGCCCATTGCATTATTCGTCTCTATACTTTCTCTCTGTCTATTGCTGGTAAAGCAAAAGAGCCTTTATTTTGCTTTGTCTTTTTTAATTGTTTGCTTTCCCTTACTTAAAGATTTTGCATCAACAAGGATTAAAAAACGAAGAAAGAAAAACTATAGAATAGGACAATTGCAACCAGCTCACCACTCGTGCACTTCCTACGCATGAAATTTAGTTGCACTGCACGAGGGGTCTAAAGATTCCATCATCGACTACATAGAATTCCTTCCACACGGCCCACCAATATTTGGCTTCTTTAACTTTTCTTTCCAAAGTGCTTTCCTTCTGTTTAAAAAATCCATAACATCAGCTACTGCATTCTTTCTTTCCTGCTTTTTCTTTGTCTGTTTTTTTTTTTCCACTTTATTTACCTTCTGTATGATGAACAATCATGGAGGATACGCATAGATATTCGAGCAAAACTTTCCTTTTCTCTTTCAGATTGCAGCTATACGTGTTTTCTAGGGATGTTTGAACACATACATAGATTTCTATATGATAATATTGTTTGCTTTGCATCAAGTTCTTAGGAAATTGTTTTTGATATTATTCTAAAAGGTCTAATAGAGTCATCTTATACATCTATAAACACATGTTCATCTTCTATATATATAAATTCATGTTTATCTCTTATTATTTTATTGATGTAGAACTTTGTCTGTATCCAATGTTTTAATCATTAATTTGTATTATCTTTTGGTTTAAATCTTTTTTTGGTCCCTAAGTTAAATTCTGATGTCAAGTTTAGTCTCCACTTTTAAAAACGTCAATCTTTAGTTCCTATGATATGAAAAATATATCAAATCAGTCCTCATGACAGCACTTAATGAACAATAAATCACAAGTTTTCATACGTAGGTATTTAATATTTTGTGATTTGTTAACGGAAGGTATTATGAACAACAAACCACTTGTGATTTATTAACGAATAAGACGATCTGATACATTTTTTATATCATAGGGACTAAAGGTTGACATTTTTAAAAACGGTCACTAAACTGAACATGAGAACTTAACTTAGGGAAAAAAGGGTTTAAACCTTATCTTTTTCACACCACAGTTTCACAAGAATACTAGCTAGAGATGCATGTATGTGATACACATACCTGGAAAAGAGGAAGTGGATGTCTATTTTGTCTTTTTTTTTCTTGTGTGTTGATTTTCAAATTATAGTTTCAAAGTGATTGGTTTTTTTCACATAGAGGGTCTTATCGAGGAAGGATGTTAAATAAATCATTCTTATTTCACGATTTGTTATTATCTTTAATTCAAAATTTTAAGATAATAAATTTATAAGTCTTTCATATTATATAACATTTAATTTTGTTTTTTTATTAATTGAAGTGAGATTTTAATTCATACTTAAATTATTCAATAATTTTTTAAAAGTGAATCCATTTTATATAATATATTTCTCTTTAGGTGTTCGTTAAACTTTGTTTATACTCATCTGGTTTTAACGACATTGTTGTGTTATCCCAAACCATCAACTCTAATATCAATTATGAGTTTTTTCATATATTGATAGAAATTCTTAAGATATTATATATATGACATGAGTATTATATATGTGTGATGAGTTTTAACAAATATTTTGAGGTCACTTATTTAAGTTAAAATCTTAAGAAACAATATATTCATAAGTATTTAATTTTATATAATATTTAACATTGTCTTTTTCTAACGTAGGACTTTGAGTGGTATTTGAATTATTTTCATGACATAGAGACGTTGATCTTTAATGGAAGCAAAATCAACCAAACATTCCTTTGACTGAAAGTGAGCATACGTACATAAAGTAACCAATTGTGGTTGAACAGAAGAAACAAATAGCTATTAAAAACCGCCTTCAAAGTTTGACTGATAATGTGTGATTTGTAGATTTTTCTCTCTCTCTCTCTCTCTCCAAGTGAGATGCAAAAGTTATAGGTTTTAAGTTAGCTTGCATGCAATTCATTGTCAAATCATTTTCCAGGCTGCACAAAATGATTGAATAAATGAGAAAAGTGTTTATAATCTTTGTCTTGGAAACAAATCCCTCATACACAGGGCAACTAGAGTGGTTGCGGATTTCTCGGCCATGGACATGTTTACAGCTCGTGCACACTCAGCCTATATGTGAGTTGTACAAGTATTCAAACCTGGACATCTCAGAAGAACTAAATTTGACTCTACAACACACACAAATATGTTTAAGACAAAGAGATATGTTAATTTTTGACACCCTTTTCACAAAGGATTGTATGTTACTTTGTTGTCCGTTGGTTTTCAATTATATGTCTAAAAATATAAATTATTCAAAGGAAAATGATATTTTGACACCAATTTTTGACATCATTTTGACATTGCACACGTGTCAAAATGTGATTGGACGATTTCAAATTAAAAAAATAAACTTTGATTTTTCTCTTCCAAATATACTCCTCCCTTAACTTTTTTAATTTGAAATCGTCCAATCACATTTTGACACGTGTGCAGTGTCAAAATAATGTCAAAAAATGGTGTTAAAATGTCATTTTTCTTATTCAAATTCATTTTGTCTTACTTAAATGGAGAGGAATCTTTTAAATTAGGAGAGAGTACTTTTTTTGTATCTTATAAAAGAGAAAAAAAAAATCAGTTGATATATTCATTAAGTCGTTTAAATAAAATTATAACTTTTCTTCGTTTACGTTAAATCGGACTGAAAATTCGAAAATAAATTTAAGGGATATGATTTTTCATGTTGACGATTAGATAATTAATTAGACCTATGTGATTAGATAAATCAATATCACATTATTACTCAATTTTAAGTTTTATTTTTGTATTTGAAAATATCATATTTTAATATGTTGACTAGTTGTGGGCTTTGATTTAACCTTTTTGTATCCATATTTGAATTTAGAAAGACTTAATTCATTAGCTTGAATTAGTGAATTTTTAATTTTCACATTAAAGATATTGATGTTCTATTCTTATAATTTATTTTACATTGCTGATACTTCTTGCAGATTCTTACAACTTTGACAGATTTATTACCGCGACGTAGTATGCTATTTTATATGTTGATGTGTTGTTATTTTTCATAAACTTTTTTAAAAGAAGTTTTATATATGTTAAAAAAATAAAATAAAATAAACATTTTCAGAAGTTAAAAAAATTAATTTGTGGATGAGTTAATAGAAAAATATTTAGATTATTCTTAATTTACAAATTCTCTTAAAAAAATATTATGAATAAATTTATTGAAGTATATATTCACCGTATATGCACCAAGGGGCCAACAATAGGAATTTAATTGAAGTGATTGAACAAAGTATACATGAATTCCTTCTGAAGTGAAAATGACAAAAATAATCCAAAAGAAGTTTAAAGTTGTGGTTACAAGCTTGGCACTCAAGTATTATAACAAATAATGAAAGAAATAGAAGTTGATATTAGAAAGTGGGTTTAAGGCCACCCAATTTCTATGATCAAGCACGAGATGACTATATCTTGACGTGAAGGAGGTGTGTTGGAAGTTTCACATCAACTAGAAATAAGACCAATTTATAGTATATAAGTGAGCTACAAAACCTCACCTTACAAGCCGATTTTGTGGAGTTGAGTTAGGCTTAAAACTCAACTTCTAACGGTTGATGACAGCTAAGAAGAGTGATGAGGTGGAGTTGCAGTACCATTAGTTGGATGTTGTGTGGTGTTTTGAGTGGTGAGTTGGAGATTTTCATGCTTCACTAATTGACTGAAGTTACCCTTTTGCTTGAAGAGCTGAGTATGGTGATGTCTGCAATAGAGAAGATGTTCATGGGCAACATAATTTGATGGGCTAATTACACAACCACCATGGGTGCATCTGAAACAAGACTTGTGGTAAGATTTCCCATCAACAGCCACCTGAAGAAACAACTGCTATCAGTAAAAAAAGACATGATCTAATTTGGTTTAAGGTAGTTAAGTTTTTCATTATGCTGTTTATGGTCACTCTTTTTCTGGGGTATATTTTGGGATACCAAGTGCCCAGACCTATGAATGTGTGCATTTGACTTTCATCCAATTATAAACAAATATCTTAAATTTTTTTATTTTATCTTCTCTAGTATTATATGTTTTATTTGAATCTAGTGTCTCCTATTTTTTGTATTTCAGTTTTAAAAAAATATGCATTTTATTATTTAGATGTTTTAAAATTATAGCATTTATATTTTTATATGGATGATGATGATTGATTATTTTTATATACCAGAGTGTGAGATGCGTTGTTCGCTGTTATTTCTGGCTCTTTCAACTCATTTCTTTTCCCTTTTTAAACAAATACTGCTATGCTGTTAAATATTGGAAAATTATATTTATGTTTCTAGTGGTACTTCCACGTTTAATAATATTAAGCTAATGATTTTTCCAAAGTGAATTTGGTTTTAAAATAAGCACTAAGAACTTATCTACTGCTAATTTAATTTAAAGCCTGTTATGATATTAATCTTTTCAAATTTAAGTGCATAGATTCTGAATTGCTCATTTCTACTAAAGACAATTGTTTTAGAGAAATATTTATCAATGGGAAGATCTCAAGATCACTAACAATATTATATACCTTTTCAATTGGGTACACTGTTTTCTTGCAAACAACACACTTTTCCTGAGTTCCAGAAAACAATCTTGAAACCTTGTTGTTTTGGACCTGTAGATTTCCCAGAGACAATTAATTTTTTTATTTTTCTGTAATCCTATAGATAGAAAGATTTTTGTGTGTGTGTGTGTATTAAGAATGTGTAAAAACCTGATCAGCAGATCTTTCAACTCTAGCAATTCTTGGAATACCTTCAAATATGAATATAACAGTCAGATGAAAAGAGAACAGAATAACTTGAAAAGAGTGTATATTGTTAGAACTAAAAGAAGTACTTGATTTTAAGAAATAATAACTGCATATATGACATGAATTCACCTTCAAAACTTTTGTCCAAGCTTCCAGTCATCTTAAACAGTTGATCAAAATGGGGCTTACAGTATAGGACACCCTCAAAGGAACAATAGTTACCCAGCTGCAGGGATGCACAATAAAAAGAAGATTCTATTTTATATTCTGTGGGTAAAAAGTATTTTATAGTTGTGAGCTAATTAATGTTTGAGAGAAACAATGATAAATAAGAAAAATATTGCTGAAAAAACAATATATAAATTTTTATTTCAAGTGTTGCATATGTGAAGTAAAAACAAAGCTTTCAAACAGATAATATGGGATAGAAAGTTGTCACATGATTCTAAAACTTTATCCACTGATCAAGTAAGTGTCTGATGAAACAGGCTTACAGATTCAAAGTTGAAAAAGAAAAACTAAAATTTGATGAGTGAGTTGGACACTCAGACGTGAATTAAGTAACGTGCATCCAAATCTCAAACATCGAGAAGAAGATAGCTGTTAGATAAATGGTATGCTTTCAGAATCGAAATATGAATTCTTAAATTACTGTTAGTAGAATAAAATAAAGATACAAAAAGGATCTAAGATTAGGTTCTTTGCAATTAAATGCTTACCAGATACGATCAGAACTATTCATGAAAGGTACAAAAAGTTTATCAGATAAAGGAAAAATGCAACCTCACACAGTAATTGTATTCTACCAGTCATCCACGTCAATTTGTTTAAATTTCATGAAATTGTGAAAATTGGGATTTTCTTCCTCATGCCTAAAGATGGAAATGACATCTGAAGAAGAGTGTTGAGCACTCTTTGAAAGATATGAAGTAGAAATAGGAACTAATTAATCTGAACTTAGCGTCAACAGGAATATCCTTTTATTCTACACTTTACCATATGGATTCGCCACATGGATTCACCTTGGCCTCTTCTCTATTCAGGACATTCTCCTTATTCAGATAGAAAAACAGATAATATATCTTAATCTGTTATTCACACTGGACCATTTTCTCTAAGGTACAATAGATATCATCAATTCTGGTCTATTTCCAACCCTCAATTCTATGATTACAGTGCTCCTTTTTCCTATATCTCATTCAAGTCACATTGTATGATTGTTACTGGAAACAGAACAGATTTTTCTAGCAGATACTCTTTGGCTATGTGTCCTCATAAAAGAAGAAAAGCTACACTTTCCAAGCATTAAATCATAAATATCATCATCAATCCACAAGAAGAGAAAAAAAGAATCATTCGACCAATCTAAGAGTGAAAGCTCAAATGCAGCTTTGATCAAATTCAGAGCAAAGAAAATCTAAAAGCATGATCCTATGTTTGGTCTCACCTTGAGGGTGCCCTTGCAGTGGTGGCATCTGAAACACGATTTATGGTACACCTTGTTGTCAGCAGTAAGCTGTTCCACCCAATACACTTTCTTTTCGCAAGCTGTGCACTTCTGGGTGGTGCCTGCAAATGATGCCATCTCAAATGGTGATTTAGAATTTCAGTTGGAGAATTGAATAGAGGGTGAATACTTTCTTTCTTGTATTATTTTTTTCAAAATTATGGGATGGGAAAATTTACAAATAGGTGGTGATCATGTTCAATTGTCCATTGGTCTAATATTTAAGAGTTGAACAAAAGACAAATAAAAACAAAGTTAGCTGTATTCATAATGGCCAGTATGATGATTTGATTTGGGGCTACCTGATGACGGCTTTGGGCCACCAATGGCACTGGCAGAGCCTCTGCTGAAATGACCATTCTACCATCAACCAAGACAGATAACCATGTACATGTCATCTAATGTTATTCAGGTGTATTCACATTTTCATCTGCTGCAAGAGACCTTACGTGTTTTTCCCTCTCTTTTCTGCATTAGAATTACCTTCCAAACTTATCAACCAATCATAAAACTTTTATTTTCAAAATTACCATGTGACATTTTTAAATATTACTTTAGATGTTATTCAATTATTATAGTAATTTTTAATTAACATTTGTTCTACCCGGTTGAATCTTGAAGTAGTACTTTGATCAATTTGGTCTAGTTTCAAAAACATCACGTAAAAGTCATATGAAATCGCAAATGATTTTCTTAAATCTAACCTATGATAAACTCTAAGAATTGGAGTGAACTATTTCAGTAAGAAGGGCATTTATAAAAAATTCCGTTGACCAATGACCATGTCTTGTTAATTTCTAAAAAATAATATGTAAAAAAAAATGCGTGGCCGAAATATCTGACTTTAATTTTATTATTAAGTAAAAAGGTGTGGTTGATGAACAATTCAAGAATTGAAAGCAAAACATTAGTGGCCCATCATTTTTGAATAACTTTTTTCCTAGTTTTATTTCAAAAACAAAATATTTAACTTTAAAACTTTATTTGAGAGCCAGGTACGATCATGATCTAGATATGCTTTATTTTGAATCACTTATGAATTTATTTGAGAGGCTCGTACTATCATTATCAAGATAAAAGAATAGTAGACAAAATCCATAGAATGCAATACTCAGCAGCTTAAACTTCAACGAATACTTCAAAAGTTAATAAAAGTTGAATTGCGATAAACATCCTGAAATTGAAGGTTCCAAAATGTTTAAATATATGATACATGATTTCATATACAGAACAGACACTGAGAATATTCTTTTTTTGTTAATGGAAGACTAAATTATTGCAAGCATATATTCTCGTACTTGTTCAAACTCATTGTTGTGACTTTAATGATGTTGACAAATTGTGAAAACTGTACTGACTGCGAAGCTAAGGCATTTGGCGTTAATGTGTATAGAGAAATAGAACCGCTTTAAAAAAAATACAAGTCATTACATCAACTTATGTAAAAATCTTATATTTATATTTTACATGGGATATAATTATAAAGAAACCCACAGAAAAGAAATCAACTTTCATACACGTATTGTTGTTAGCTCAGAACTTCATTCAATACTTCTATTTCATTTTTAAAGTTCCAACATTGATAGCAAGTAAAGGTCTAAATTCTTTTTTATCGTTGATGTCCATAATTACACACAGCGAAAGAAGAAAATATAATAAGCCTACTTAAATATATTAAGAAAAGTTACGTTGTAATACATATATATATATATATATATATATATATATATATATATATATATATATATATATATATATATATATATATATATATATATATATATATAAGTATAAATTCGAATATTAAAAAAATAAATTCAAATGGAAAAACAGAGAGCACATTAGACTAGCTGATCAATTTTTTTTAAATATATATATTTACGTATTTCTGTTTTTCATGCTTTTTAAATTAGATTTAATTAGTTTAAATTCATATGGTGTTAATTAATTATTGAGTAATATATATTTCTAGGCTAATATTAAAAAAAACTTAATACCTTGAGAATATAAAAGTTTTTAGTTTATAATTTATATTTTTTTATAATTTAAAACAATTTTACCAATCTTTTTATTATAATTGGTGTTAAATAAGCAATAACTGTTTCTCTACATTAAAATTCGTTTATATTAACTTTAAAATGCACCTAGAGAAAGATTCTTGTGAATTATTTTTTGTTAAAACATGGTCTTTGGTTCAATAAGATATATAACTTATAAATTTCCTGTATTGAATTACTACTTTTAAAAAAATTCATACTCCTATATATATTACTGAAGAAAAAAAAAACTTTTTGCTTAGATATAATGTCATGAACCAACTCACAGTACATATTTTAATTCAAGATTGCTTTATATTTAGAGATTTTATCATAAATAAGAAGATCGGTTTCTGCGTGTTTGGATCTGCATCTAAAAGCAAGTGAAGCTTCTGTGTGAACATTTTTACTGTCCTGTATATTGAACATCGAGCAGATATCTTAAAAAGTTTTAATGGTGAACCAACATTTTCTAGGGAAAAAAACTGATTTTATTAGACAACATGGTTACAAAAATATGATCCAGAATAAAGAGAACTGGATCTTGAAATTACTAAGCATCTGCCAACAACCAGAAATCCTCTCCTGACCGTAAAATACAAGTATTTACAAAATTAATAACAAAAGGGTAGAGCAATTCTATGACATCTGGCAAGCTTTAAGAACAAATGCACAGATGTATTTACATCTAAGAGAAACCATAACTTTTTCTCTTTAAAAGGGGCGGAATAATTTTTTGGCGCATTTATGAGCGCAATGTACATTAGTAACTGAATTTTCATATTCTTCACAACCTTACCTGTATTTGGTTTCCTCGTTTCCTAACCATGAACCACTTTAGGACGTTGCATACCTTTCTCCATCTCCTCTGCGCACCACCATTGGCCGTAGAACGTGCGAGCATGAAGCTATCAACAGCACTCTGTAAATCTGCCTCAACGTGAGACTGAAGATCGGTATCAAAAAATTGCAGATGATCTTCCTCACTAAAGGCATGAGCCATTGAATCAGTGTCACAGATCAATGAGTTCGAGACTTGGACTGGAAAACTGAGGCCCATGTTGTCGAAACTAGGCAAGCAATAGTCATCCAAGCTACTAGTTCCACCAACAGAATAAATGGATGACATGATATCCGGAGAAGAGGCATTTGTTTGGGGGTAATTGAATCCTCCAGTCTTTTGGGGACCCAAAAGCTTGTTGGCACTTGATCCCTCGGTCTTGGGAGAGCTTGGGGAGTGAAGTACATTAGATAAGTGTGAAGACCCATCCATGAGAGAATCTTCATCTTCAAAAGTAGTATATTTCTCCCCTTGTCTCAATGCATTAGAAACTGTGTTTTGAGCCTCAACCTGATGGTGGACAATCATATTGCCAATTATTAAAGAGAAATAAGAGAAGTAAAGAGTAAAGCAAGTAATAGGTGATGAGGGATAAATGCCTTTTCAGTTTCAGACAGCTTATCTACTGTGACATACTCGCATTCAGAAAGCAGTCCAGTCACTTGTCCCACAGCATTGAAGACCACACCATGTTGTTGAGAATTAGGAGGGAAGTACACGTGCCTAGTTGTATCAAGTACACAAGTTCGAGCATGCTCCACAGTTACTTCCCACATCTTTGCAGACATCCCAGTGCCCAGTATCTGCACATTTCCAACCAATGAATTTATTCATTTGCCCAAGTGAATCCAAGTACTTGACTATTTTAAGAAATTATTAGAATGTTTACCATCCAGAACTTTGGTTAATCAAAGGAGTGGTTTACTTTTATAAGAGGATGAGAATAAGACCTTATATGTTTTATAAAATGATTCTCCCATAGAGCCTAATCAAGCTAGTGACAAGAACAAAATGGGATGTCCTCATCAATTTACCTTGGAGGTTTCTGATTTGATGATTACAAAGCTATTCTAAATGCCTTGACAGTTAACATAACTGGTGAAAACTAAACAGTGCCAATGAATGTTATTGCCAAAACCCTTCAAATGGCAATCTATAAAAGCAATTTGAAAGTTAAAAAAAAAAAATACACTTTAAATTATTACACTGCGCAGCTTTGCTGGATCCAGATTGAGAAGCGTGAGAAACTCTCTAACAGTAAGGATTTTTTCCCGACTCAAACGTTTGTGGAAAGCTCCATCCTTGCCTATCTTTTCCAATCTCCAAACTTCATCAGACATACTAGGAGGATGGTGCTTCTTATACACTGCAGCCAAAAATCAGATATTCAAACTAAGTTTAAATTCCACTCTTGCTTTGACAAGTGGCTTGAAATGCCCAAATATGTTCTATTATATATATTTACTGTAATCAAGGGATTCGGTTTTTTTAGACTTTCAATTCATTTCCAAAATAGAAATATAGAATGCAGATTAATAATTGATTTTACACCAAAAGGAAAATCATGGAAATATCAGATTAAAAAATCAGGACCAGTAAACGGCATGTGTCCTGGTTTTTTTTACTATACTCTCCCCATAAAAAGATGTTAAGTAAACCTATCACGACATTATGTCAATTGCATTCATTTTCGTGTTGTTCAATGTTTCTTTTTGTTCCATATCATAAACATCTCAGCCTTCTAGAGTTCAAAATTAGTGTAAAAGGTAAATTTTGATAGCATCTGCAAACATTAGATCTTGATACGTCTAAACAGATATAAATACTCACATTCTCCCCTGTGATCTCTGACAATAAATGATTCTGTCTTTGCTTCTCTTATTCTAACACCATCAAAGTTGTCCACAACTCTTGCCCCAAGCCTGAACCTGCGGCTCCTTGTCCAGCTTGAATTATCTGTATACGAAATTTCACCCACCATACCAACACCATCTTTAAGATATAAAATTACATCTCCTGTAAGAAGGGGCTTTTTCCCTTCCCTCTCTCTCACAATATTGCTTTTGAACTCTTCGGGCATCCAAATATCACTTTCTTCTTCAAAATCACCCTCAAGAACTACAATTTCTACCTTAGCCATCGATTCAGGTCCTGTACAGACAACCTCACCAGTTAGGCCATCAACTAAACTTATTCTTAGGTTAGAACCATCTTCTCCTTCAATCCGACCTCCAGTAAAGACAGGCAGAGAAATGCTGTTTTCAAACTGCAGCTGCAAATTTCTTAATTCAGTAGTATGCAATTCCTTTCCACAGGTCCTGAAAACAAGTAAAAAGGATGTCTAAGAATGAATTTCAGTCAAGCTAAACAATTTCAAATCATTCAGTTATAGCATATTTTTCCAGTCCATTCCTTTAGCTCAATACCACGTCCAGGTTATGGGAATTTATATAATCAGCAGGAGATTATTTCTTACTGTTTCATGCAGGTTAAATGTCTCTTTAGGGCTGCTTCAACTTCTTCCTTAACCTGTAATGAGACCACATATTTGATTGGTGTCTGACATCAACTATCAGTAAAAGTGGAACTAACATTTATAGTATCAAAATCTAAGCACGCTACCTCAGATGAGAGAGAGAGAGAGAGAGAGAGAGAGAGAGAGAGAATTAACATAGGATTTCCCTTAAAAAAAACACATCCAATTGTTCAATATTAATGTCCTAGAAAGGGAATTCTGTTTTGCTGCATTACTGGACTTAACACTCATTGCCCAATATGAACAGTACTTCATCTTGTTGGTTCATTTATCTCACAAATATCACAAATATAACAAGCAGGGTGCAGGGTCAAATTATGGAATAAATAACCTAAAAGAAGGAGTATTTTGTTTGTGTAAATCAGTATATATGCTTTCAAGATACAGGAAAAATAATGGAAGCATAAAATTCAGCTTTTGTAAGTCATCCACATGATCGTCCCAGTCAAAGACCAAAAAGATAGGTTGACATCTAAGGAGATAAGTGCACCAGCACAAATCCAACCAGGTAAAGTTCTTCAGGTGTTTACTTTCCCTTCGCGTTTCCAGGTTTTCATTTTATTTATAGATTAAGTCTAGGAAACTAGGTGAGTAGCTTAATTTTATCAAATTAAATATTTCCAAACTTGTTTCAGTACATCAAAGTTATTTAAGTCCAAGGACAGGTTTTAAAACAAGTCAAATCAAAGTAGGTCTAAACTGTATCTTTGGTTTGTGAGTCTTCTGTGACAATCCTCAAAATTCAATAGTCATTGCATTCGGTATCAGACCATTTTATAGGGAAAAAGGTTTGGTTAGAAAGCAGTCTGAAGTTTTCGACAATGGGGAATGGTGGCACCTGGTGTTGGGCCAACAAGGTGAATGCAACACAAGTTATCTGCAGCCTGCAAAGCATGGTGGTACTCACAAGCAATACTTTAATTGTCTGATTAAATGAATTCAATTATTCCAAGAAGCACAATCATGTCCACATACCATCAAGAAACGGTCAAGAATAATAAACAGATCATATCTTCATGAAACAGCATAAACAGAAAAGAACATTGAAAATCAGAAACATAAATAAATGTAAGTGATCCATAATGTTATGACAGGTAAAATTCTTACCACTTTACGAACCAATGGCTCAAGAATTGGCTCCAGCAAGTGCCCGAGTGATTGTAATCTCATCACGTCACGCACCACACTACACATTATTCATTACAAGCAAAGTCAAAAATAAAAACTTCACAGTTTCGTTAATAAATCAAACTTAATGTGTTTGATTTGCCATTTCCATTCGCTATTGAGATAACTCCCATTTTTATTCAACATATCAGCACATAAATTGAAGTGTACATTTGAGGTTAAACAGTCAACAAGAGGGTAGAGTTTGCATTACATTTAAACAAACACGTGCAAGTCCCTGATCCCATGCGAGCATTTAGACAGGCACACCCAGAACAAAATTGAACCTAAAGAAGGCACATTCAGCGGGAATTGAAAAACCCAATTGGGGAGTTTCCAAGTGGGACACGAACCTGGAGAAAGGAGGCGGCTTCCGCCGCTTGTCGTCTGGAGTCTTGCCATCATCTGGGCGGCGCTTGAGCGACATGGGTGAGGGAATAAAGAAAAGATGGGTATGCGACGGTGTTGTTGGGTATTAAAATCGAGCACCATACGGGGACAGGCAGCTATAAAGAAGAAGAAAGGGAGGAGAAAGTTACATATATAGTGTGTGGATACGACAGGGAAGAGAAGGAGGAAACAATAAAGGACAAGAAAAACAACGGTAAGGTCCAAAAAAAAAATGATAAAAGGGGGTAGAGAGTGCTGCGTGCGTTCTTCTTCTCTCTTTCTGGTAGTTCGACTTTTTAGTACTTTGGTGTCATGTTTCTAACCATTGTCCGAGTTTGTTTGCGTCTGGGATGCTTCTCTGCCTTCAACTTTTCTCGTCATCTACTGCCACCTTTGGATTTTGATTGTGCAAACAGCGACAACGCCACCATCACTGTGTGATGATTGAGTTGAGTCATGGTAAGGGAAGAGAGAAACGGCTAAGTTAAAGTGGGTGAAAGAAGAAGATCTTAGGCCAAGGTAGAATGAGTGGGTCCATTATAAGCGCGTTCTACGACTTGGTAAAACTGGCCCCACAGTAGCTCCATATACATATCTCCAACGCGCTTCTCGTGAGTGAGTGAAGTATATCTGATATACATATCCCCTTATAAGTTTAGGAGCAACCTCTCTTATCCTTCCTTACCTTGCCATAAATTAAACTATCCTTTCATCAATAGGGCATCAAAAAAATCCAAACTTTGTCACTCTCTCATTCTTCTCTCTGCAATTATAGATGATGATGATAGTGTAATTGTGGTATTAACCCCTTTCATATGATTAAAGTTCTCAGAAAAAAAAAATGTTTTAACAACCAAGACTGTGTTTGAACATGTTTTAAAGTAACTACCTTTAACAACACTTCCTTAGAGAGTGGGATTAGTATTTTTGACATGCTTTGTCTTTTTTTATCAACCACATACCTAAATAAAGACTAACAGGGGTAGAGGTCCCAGGTTCGATATTTCTTATTCAAATTTATTTACCTAAATAAAATATTTTTAAAAATGGGAAATTTAAATCAAAACAATTCAATTTCAGAATAATATTTTAAAATTGTTCCTTCAAAATCAAGTTGGAAATATATATGTTGTTAAGATTTATGTTATTATATTTTTATTATGATTAATAGGATAAACACAATCATTATCGCCTGCGTGTATCATTTAAATACGTATAAAATATTTAAATTTTAAAAGTACTAATTAAAATAGTAAAATTGAAAAAACAAAAAATATATATAATTATAAATAAAATAAAATTTAGTTATTAAAATAAAAAATATTATAGAAGTGTTTTATTATTATGAATAATTATTTAAATTTTAAGAAATAGTTATTAGAATTTAAAAAGACTCAATGATTTTTTGTTTGTGATGAATAATCATTTAAATTAAAAGAATGCAAGACTAAAAAATAATTTTTTTAATATGAAAATTATTTAAATTTAAAAGTATAAGAAGAGACGTATCCTCTTATGTATAATATAATAATATACTTGTAGATAATTCAAGTTTTTACTAGTTAAAGATTGAAACAGGTTTAGTGTAAAAAAAATTCTATATAAATTTTTAGGGAGAAAAGGAAAATATATTTTTAAAATTAAAATTAACTTATACCTAAATTAAGAAATATATTTGATTGTTATTTTCTTTCTAAAAGTTTGCAGGGAGACAGTTTGTACAACATTTGGATTTGAAAAGTTTTTTATTCTTCTAACTAAACACAATGACATATAAACATGGCCGTTCGTTGTTGAAGTCGAAGAGTATAATATAATAAAAGTGCTACACAAAAGGAAGTATAAACTAGTATATTTGGTTGTTGAAATTTTTTTATACAACATTTAATGGTACAACTTATCTTGTGTAGTGCAAATTTGTTCTTATGAAAAAAATTAAAAAATGTTTGTTTATTATTATAACTCTAATCTTAATAAATTTGAATATAAAATTTGGATTGAAAATATCTAAATAAATTAAATTTATATATAAAAAAGGAAACTCCAAGTGAATAATATTGCAGGAACAGGGATTGGGTTTATTTTTTGATTTTGTGCGAGATTACATCTTAAAAGAAAATTGAGCAGAGAAAAGGAAACATAACCTTTCAACTGTTCCCATCCCTACACAAAGTCATGTCATTGTAGGTTAAGGACAGAAGACAAACAATACAATTTAAAAATAAATATTGTGTGAATATGTGAGCATGACGTGACTCAAAATCATTTATAAACTAACTTTATTCTTACAATTTTATTAATTTTCATACATTTACTTGTTTTATTATTATGTCCACTGTTTAAACATCTTTATATTACTGCTTAATCTTAATTTTGTATTATTATCCTCTAAAAATGTTCTGTCAATAGTTATTTTCTATAATAGTTATTTAAAGTTTTGTTAAAACATTTTTTAAGAAATTGATAATGTAAATTAGGAAAGAAAACTATGTGTTATTTTCTTTCTAGCTCACCTTTTAATTGTGGTTCTCAGTTAAAGTAATAAAGTTGTTTTTTAAATATTTAAGTAATTAGGTAACTAGAAGTTACTATTAATGATTAAGGTATTGGACCTTTTTATGTTAAATAGCCTATGATAAATAAAAGTGAAAAAAAAAATAGTGTTTTAAATGGATACATCAAATCAATAATAAAATTTCAACTTTTTTTAGAAAAAGTCAAAGTTAAAAAAATTCTCTCTTTTTCTTCATATTTTATTCAATACAAAATGTTTAAATATAACATTGTGTGTAACTTTAGGTTTGGATTTCGATTTTTATAACTTTTAAAATATTTAAGTATATTAATTTGAATTGATTTTATTTTAAATTTTTCTATTTTTTATATGTTTTGTTTAGATAAAGTCATTTAAATTTAGAGATTTTAAATTTTTAGATAAAGTATTTTAGTTACTATTATGTTGAAAAAATAATTTAAATATTAAATAATTATTAAAAACTAAAAAATATTAATATTGGTAATTTTTGTTAATTGGTTGAAGTTATATTCTAGTAAAACTTTTTTAATGTTTTTTCTTTATATTTGTAAAAAGTATTTCCAATTTTTATTAATGAAATTTATTTATAATTTATGAAATGTTAGATTGTTTATATTAGAATAAATAGCAAATATTTAAACTCAAGGTAAAGGTAAAACTAAATCATTTTAAGGTAAAGTTAAGTCAAAATGATTTAAATCGAGTTGAATTTGACTAAGTTAATTTAGATTAAAGTTAAACCAAGTCAATTCAAGCTTTAATCAAGTTAACTCAACCTGAACCTAGGTCAAATCAAGTTAATATTGTCTAGGTTGATTTTAGTCTAAATTGATCTTGGTTTAGGTCTCTCACATTCAACTGAGTCAGGATTAGTCCACGTTCATGAGTTGCATTCGTCCCATGTATAACCAAGTTTGGTTTATCGATTAAGGTATTGTTTAACCTAATTTAATCAAGACCAAGTCAAGTTAGGTTGAATTAAGTGTGTCCAAACCTAAGCTGAGTGAAATCTTTTTTAGAGAATTAAATTGTTTAAATCAGCCTAAACTTGGGTTAAGTTGAGTATGTTTAGATTTACTCAGGTTGAATTAGATTCATGTTGAAAATTTTATCATAAATAAGTTTAGTTCGGATTTTTTTTCCTATAATATCATTTTAATAATATTTACTCAAATAGATTCCTAAAATAGATTTGTATAGATTTAGGATTCAAGTTCAATCCTATTTGTCTTTGTATTTTATTAATCCAAGCAAATTTTAATATTGAAATTAAAACATTTAAATTATTCTTAATATAATATTAAAAAAATATATTTTTATTAATAAATATAATGAATCTAAGCTATAAATTAAAAATATTTATACAAAAAAAAATAAATATTATACTAAATAATAGAAATAATAAAAAATAAAAATACTAATACTTTATTTCATGAATCTCTGTATTTTTTTGACTAGAATAACTTCTTGTATCACCAAAGAATTTGAAATTAGATAATGATATTTTGATAATATATTTAATTGATGTACACACATGAAGACATCTTCAGACTATGTGCAATGTGTGTGTTTGTTGGTGTGTTTCTCTTTATGAATTAACATACATAATAGGGATAATAATGGGACAGAGCAAGTGCATGGTTGATCATACTCATCCTCTTAATTAATCCTTTTTGAAGTTAAAACTCATTTATTTTGCATGGTTTTTGTTTCTCAAGAGGTTGTTGTATCAGGCAATGGTATGATGAATTACTATTTTCTGACGTTGTGCTCACACGTTACATTCTGTGAAATTCTGTGAAGTGGTGGTTAAAAGAAAACCCTAACTTTTGTCAGACCCACAGATTAGGCGCAAAACTACAAACTCTGCCGTTGGACTTTCATTCTGAGGCATCCTATGCTCACAGAATCGCCTTTTCAGGAGACTGGATTCCGCATGCTGCTGCCAAAATTCCTCTCATTTTATTTTTATCCGACTTTTTTAAAATTCGGTTCAAAATTATGCGTTCAAAAATT
Organism: Vigna radiata var. radiata; assembly: GCF_000741045.1. Taxonomy (NCBI): domain Eukaryota; kingdom Viridiplantae; phylum Streptophyta; class Magnoliopsida; order Fabales; family Fabaceae; genus Vigna; species Vigna radiata. The sequence goes on from NC_028357.1 coordinate 35,142,680, forward strand.
AAACTATTGTCTCTTAAAACTGTAAAGAACACATATTATAAAATAAATAAATGTCATATATAATTATATATATTTAACTAAAAATACTAACAAAAAATGAGATCATTTTTTCAAACTCAAATTACATATATCTCAATTATTATGACATACTAATATTCATTTATACATATTCATTTATACATAAGGTGGATGAACGAATTTTTAAAATAAATCTTTCAGACATATTTTTACTTTCGGGTACTGGTGATTATACACCCAACATAAATAGATAGAATAATCTAATCCCTATAAAAAAAGATTAGATTTCCACATCATATCATAAAAGAGGAAAACACACAGTTGATATAACATAAATTTTCTATATTCATATTCCTCTTAATAATCACGGATTTTAAAACTTTCTAAACATATATTTTATTATAAATTTATTGAAAATAAAATTATAAGATTAATCTGGTGATAAAAAAATTAGAAAAAAGAGTAAAAATGATTATTGATTCAATTTTCTTATTAGCAAAAACTAACAAATAAACTTATGTGTATGTATTTTTGTTTTTATAATAACAAAAAATAATAAAACTATTATATATATATATATATATATATATATATATATAAAAGTTTGCTAACTTGTGTTTTTCAGTTGGTACATTTTAGTAATGTGTATCGAGTTTTAGTATACAAAAATATCCTATATATTATAGATTTTAAGTTTTAAGATTAATGGTATTTTAATAATTTTCATTATCAAAACTAAAAAAAAAAAAACAAACCATTGCTCACCTTCCTCATTTTTCTCAACCCTTTCTCCTTCATCTCTCTCACTCCAACATTTTTTGTGTCATCTCTACACTAGTTCCAACTGAAAAAACACTCCTTGTTAAACAATTTGTTTTTGTAAAAAGTTGAGTCATTGACATATTCACTTTCAAGAAAAGGTTCATTCAAGATCTCATCAATTTCGTCATTTTCACTAACCTCTGTAATTTCATCATCTACAGATGTTGAACCATCATTTGTAAAAAAAACTTCCAGGCCAATTATCCATTCCTTCAAATGTCACTATACTTGTGAAAATTATATAAAATTAGATCAGACAAAAGTTATAAAATAAAAACTCATTATAAAATCATTTTTTTGTAAGAAATTGTTTAACAATGAGTATTTCTGATTTTTTTTTTCAGGCCAATTACCAATTCCTTCGAATGTCATTATTCTTATGAAAATTAGATATGACAAAAATTATATGAAATGAAAATTCATTATAAAATCATTTTTTTTTGTAAGAAATTGTTTAATGTTTTTGATTTTTTTTCATTTGGGAATACAACAACAATGACAAAGAGAGTGAAAGATGAAAGAGAAAAGTTTAAGAAGAATTAGGGAGGTGTGGGGTTTTTTTTTTAGTTTTGAAAATAAAAATTATTAAAATACTTTTAATCTTAAAATACAGAAGGCTCGAAGAACATTTACCGAATAATAGATTGTAAAGAGATGATATTTTTATAGAATACATTCGGTCATAACAACACAATCATACTTTTTTTTTTATTTAATGGTTCAAAGAAAGCTTATAAAAAGATAAACTCAAAATTGTCTTTAAAGTTTGAATGAGTGGAGTTTTTTTTGTTGTCGAATGCATTATAGTTCATTTTTACATTGAACTTAACGAAACACTAAACTGTCATTCTAAACTTTGGAAAAAAGCAATTTGTTTTAATTTGATTCTGAACTTCCTGCAAAATGTTTAGCGTATTGAATATTCATTGGAATGTTGTCTTATTTAAGAAAGAAACAACTTACGTGGAGTTTGTAATTTCTTACTCCAGTACTGTTACCTTTATCACCTGCATATCATATCGTTTGCTCACATACTAAATACAACTGCAAAATAATAATAATAATAATAATAACAACAAGCATAAGATTAAGCTATCAAAATAAATTATATTCATCAAGATATCAAATACATTATTGTATCATTCATATTCTTAGCATTCACATATTAAAAATGACAAATAATGTAAATGTAAATATATATATATATATATATATATATATATATATATATATATATATATATATATATATATATCATCGTCGCTTAAACCACTGACTAAGAGTTAATAAGAGAGATTTTTTTCGACATTCATATCTCACTCAAATGTCAAACTGACTAAACAAGGAATTCTATCCCATTAATGACTATAAAAATTTACTCAAAACAAGGATCATAAAAACATTTGCAACTAAAATGAAAATGAATATTCATAATAAAAATGAAGACAACCCTTGCCAAAAGAAACTATCAGCCTAAGTTCTTTATAAATGAAATAATTTTGCAATTCTATTCTTTTTCTACAATTCACTCAAACACCAACACCTATATATTCTAAAAAACTTATTGTACTTAATTCCAGTTTTTTAGATATTAAATATATTTTTAAATAATCCAAAAAATTCTAAATCTGCTGCAATTTGAAATAATGAAATAGCAAAGAATTCATAAACAATGATTAATGAATTTTATCTTTGGATAATATTTTTACAGTCCAAGTTATTATTCAATAATATTTGTTTATAGTGTGATTTGAATAGACAATTTTAAGACTGTAATTTATTTTTGAAAAAAAAAATTAAAATATTTAAGAAAGATGTTAATTAGTAAGAAATTTTAAAGATTTAAATTTTAAAATTTTCGTTAGAGCAATGAATTACTTAAAATTACATAATTTTAAAATTTACTTAAAAGTTAAGGATTTAAAATTCATTATTATATTTTTAAATTAATAATTTTTGCATAATTTTTTATTGGAATATCATTGGTTTGACTGAGATCAACAGTACATTGTCAAAATAACTATTTTTTCGTGTTAACTAAGTTTTTATACTGATCTTATTATGATTATTTTGTTGTTTAAATTGTTAGAATATTCTTTTCTAAGTCATTCTTATAAATTAGGATTTTATTAATTGATGTCAGGAAACTTTCTTGTGAATGTGAATTAAATCTTTCAAATTAAATCATAAGAAGACTAAGTATATTATTTAAAAACAGCATGTATAAGTTATTTTTATTAAAAATGAAATAATAAAAAATGTCTTACAAAGCGATGACATCGTGATGATATAATAATTAAGTAGATTAAGAAGAGAGTTAGTGTCGTTTTGTGAAGATGGTGGAAATAATTAGTATTTGTCTGATTATTATTTGTTGTAGCGTAAGGTACAGATAAACCTTTTTTATTCCTTTTCATCTTCTCGGAATCTTCCTTCCTACATCATTAATTCATATTTTAGTCACTTTTCTCCACATTTCACTCAACACAAATCGACAACAACAACACCTTCAACTTATAAATCCTAGGTATCTTTTTTCTGTCAATTTAGTTTCAAACTTTGAATTCTCATATTTCATTCTCTTGCTTTTTATTACGATCAATTAGATCAAATATTTTTAACTTTTAACTAACATTGATTTAAACTTAAAGGAAAAATAAAATATATGTGACCTGAAATTTATATAATATTTATTGAAAGAAAAAACAATTATAATACAAATAAATTGTGGAGGATCAAAATTAAGATATATCCACTTAAAAAATTTATATTTAAGTAATCTAAATCTACTTTTGAAAAAATCACGTGTAATACAAAAAAGTAAGCCATGAAATTAATTAATGAAAAATCATATTTGATATACATTTTAAGATGGTCAAATTATTCACACATTTACATGCAACGTAGACTGAACTGTTCATAGGAATCTTAATTTTATTTCTTTGTGCGGATATATTGAGAGCAACAGAGGATAATACATATATGTCAATGTAAGGACGTGTTATCAATTTTAAATTTAAAAATTAAATTATTTATGCAATTATTATTGTATTATGCTGACATTTGCTCATGTGAATTTTACATTTCAAATTACAAATATTTTACTCGAATTAAGAATGCAAAACGATTATATAGTTTTTATTATTTATCTCATGTAAAAGAATATTGAATAATTGTAACACCTTAAATAATTATAATACGCACGATATATAGTATTACTTGAGATAGGATTTACAAAACTAAAAGGAGAATATATACAAAATATACATACATGCATCAAATTTGTAATGCAGGTTTGACTAGTTTATTTTCATTTTCAAATTAAAACTTACACTTATTTTTATATATAAAATTTTTGTCTCATCATTTTCATCATCTCTGTCACGAAGGGAATACATTATTCACATATCTATTATTTTAAATGTTAATTAGATAACATTTATACAAAAAATAGTATTAACAAATATTTAATATCATAATAATACAATTTTTAATATCAAATAATTATAAATTAGAGATAAATAATAATAAAATGTATATATTAAAAATAAGTTACAATTTAAATAAAAAAATGAATATAGATTTTCTAAATTACCTAATAAAAGTGTTAATAATTTAATAGTGAAAGTAAAAAGTGTTATGGAAACTGAATAGGAAAATGACATTTTAACACCTAATTTTTTGACACTATTTTGACATTGCACATGTGTCAAAATGTGGTTGGACCATTTTAAATTAAAAAAAAAAACTTTGATTTTTCTTTTCCAAATATGTCCTTACTTCAGTTTTTTTTAATTTGAAATCGTCCCATCACATTTTGACAAGTGTGCAGTGTCAAAATGGTGTAAAAATTGATGTTAAGATATCATTTTCCAACTGAATATTGAAACCAAATATCTCCCGTGAATGTGAAGATTCATCTATTATCTCTACTCTCACCTTTATTATGTAGAAAGAAGAAACAAAACCTAAACGTGTATATACAAATATCTTCCACAGAAAATCACTATTATTTTCCCTCCAAAAAAAAGTTATAAGTAGGCTTAATCAATCCTTTTACAATAATTAGAAGTAGGATTAGTTTAGTTAATATAATAATAGCAGGAAGATGAAAGATAACACAGCAAAAGGTGTCTAATCCACTTGTTCATGTCATTAATTAAGAGACAAGTAGTGATGTGATATGAAGTATTGATCATGGAAATTCAAACATTGGAGTGATAATAATTTTTAAAACATAAGAATAAAAGTAATATTGTAGCATAGATTTTTACAGAAATAATTTATTGAAAATATATGTTAAAGAAGGTATGAGAAAAATGTTATATGTAGGATATATATCTAGAAAATTCTAATTAGAAAGTGGTTATCCATTAGGTTCCAAACAAAAGAATTAATATTGCATCTTCCATTGTCAATGAAATTGGACCACAGGAGTTCCTTAGAGTATTCGCAATTCTAAAGAAGGTGACCATGCACACATGCTTCTATTATTTCACCACATGCACGCACGTACCTTCTTTCTTCTCCACATAAGTTCTAGCTAGCTGCTACTTTCAACTGCTCCAACTCAAATCTACACTTAATATTCTTATATTTCTCTCATTATTGCAGAAACAAACATACATTATTTCTCAAAACTCACTTTCCCAGAGAGGAGAAACACAACTTTCCAATCATTTCTTCCATCACCTTCATAGCCAAACTTCAACCACCAAAATAATTAATACATTTCTTTTTACTTTTTAAATATTTTTTCTCTAAACTATTTCTTTTAAAAATAAACTACTTTCTCTTCGTTTGTAGAAACAGTTTGCTTCTTCAATTAATGATTTTTTTTTGAAGTTTTGTTTCAGAATTTTAAATTTAAAATCAATTGAATCAATATAGTCGGCAAATAATACGTGGGGAATTCTTAAACCGTCTGCTTATATAGGAATGTAATTTAAAAAGGAATTGTTCTATCTTTGTGCAAAATTGATTACTAATTTTGGTTTTATCAAAGATTAACCATTTTCTATATTATTCATTTATTGATAATATATATATATATATATATATTGTAAAGATTTAGAAAATGGTATTTTAGAAGTGGTAATGGTTCAAAAATAACGAGTCTCGATTATTAATATAAATACTTTTGTAAAGAATGAGTTTCGCTATTTTAAAACACAAGATCTCTCTAAAAATCACTTTTCTAAAGTTTTTTTGCTTTTTTTTATAAGAGTTTCACTCTTGTGCTCATCGGTTTGAAGATCAGAGACCGCTTAAGTGATCAGTGGTGAGATCATCAAGTCTAACAGATTGGTTTCTTCAATAGAGTAAATTGGTTTTCTTCTCTTTTCTTTGGTCAGTTTTGTTTTTTCCTTACAGGCTAGCCTTCTTTGTTTTGCATGTTAAGTTTAAGTATTCTATAAGAATCTTTGTTGACTATAATGGTACTAACAGTGTACCCTGATCGTGTTTATGTGATTCGTAGGAACAAATAGGAACTTTTGTACGTCAAAATTGTTTTACACTTTTTAGAACAGTTTGTTTTTTTGTCATCAAATTAAGAAGTACGAATTGTGGTTGTTAGATTGTAAGGTTGATGTTCGATTGATTTTTTTATAATTTGAAATGATTGTTTATTGATAATTGTGTTTTGATGTGTGTGTTTGACTAATTGATGCATGATGTCCTGAATGATTATGAGTTGGTACTTGTATATGATCTTTTGAATGTTTTTGTTTTGGAATGTAAATTGTATAAAAGTGACGTGGTATTGAGAAGTAAAGAATAGATTGAGTTATAGGTTGGTTTTTGATCTAAAAGTGAGGTTTTGATAAGTCAGAAATTAAGGTAGTGGTCAACTGGGAGAAATTGAGTTCTTAGGTTTATTTTAGGGTCATTTAAAACTTGTATAGATTTCTAATTGATCAACAATCTATTAAGTTCGTAAGTAGTTAATAAGTTGAGTTTTTAGTTCATTTTAGGAGTTTTAATAGGTGAAAATCTAAAAGGATAGGTTTGTATTAAAACTAAAGGTTTGAAGTTTGTTCTTGAGTCAATTGTGACTTTTTTAGATCCTTAGCTTGCTAAATTTAGATTTATAAACTGTAAAATTGGTTATAGTGGTTTGTGAGTGGTTGGTTGGTTTAATGCGTCTTGTTTCCAACCAAATGAGCAATGTGATACTCTATTTTCATCTATAAACATGCTTTTGTATCAATATTATTGTTAAAGAATCGAAATTGGTCATTTAGATAGGTCCAAGGTGCACCAAAATCAATAAAATAGGTTGTTGTCATTTGGTATGACGTTGAGCAACCCTGAGTGGCGCTCAGCGTTGCCAAATTAGAGAGTCCACTATTATTTAGGTATTTAGTGCTCCCTTTAGGAACTAAGTGATGCAAACCCGAGAGCAAAGTCTTTTGATGGCGTTGCACGGTATCTTAGCGTTGAGCGCTACTTTTCTAGTGGTGTTGGCGTTAGGCGTCATGTTCCCGGTGTTGGACATCCTATTGCTGATTTTGGTAGTGCTCTTTGTTCTCTTTTTTCATGTTGAGCTTGAATTGTTTTAGTATTTTGGCGAAGGTTTAGTAATATTTTTGGAATTGTATATTGGTGTTTACGTGAGGTTATGTATGTGGATAATGTAATTGGAAAATAATTCCAAAGAGGAAATTCTTAATTGTTGTTTCAAGTAGTGTATGTATTATTGTAAGAACTCAATTTTGAGGGTTATCCTAACACTCTAATGGTTATTCATTCCTAGGTAGAGAAGGGTGAGTCATGTGGTAAGAATAGCATGAGATCCTAGTTTGAGGGCTCTACTTTAGCAAAAATGACATTCTAAAAGACCAATCTTGTGTGGTAGCTTGGAATGGGCCAATTGTTCCACCACTACAAGTGTACAACCCACCATAACTCAACAATAACGAATGTGTCCGGATATTTGAGTCTAGATGTTATGATATGTTTAGGCCTTGTGCTTAAGTTTGAAAGTGAAATATAATATATGATAGTTTTGTGAATTACGTGTTTTATTCTTTTGATATTAGTTTACTCTTTTGTCTTTGTTTGTGTGTTTATTTTTTTTTTTTGCAATGATCATCTTGAATGGTGTGAGCTCAATTAAACATTTTTCCAATTAATCCAACACAAAATAAGGGTGAAACAGTGACATAATTAATTAGATTTTCGTCAGGTATAAAACTTATGTTGAAAGAAATCTTTAAATTAAATTTTTGTTGGTTATTATAACATTTTATTTTATAGTTTTACACTGTTAAAATGAAATATTTTATATATATATATATATATATATATATATATTATTTTTGAATGAACATAAGTTTTACTACTTGTAATTTAAAAAAAAATCACTGAGATAGTTATAATATTTATAATAGTAAATAAAAATGTGTTACTAGTTATTTTTTATTAACTTAAATCACAATTAAAATTTATCTAACATCCTAAAAATATATTCTTAAAACTACCAACTTTTTATTATGTTAATTTTGTTAATTTGATAGCTTTTTATATACCTTTCTTTTGTGCATTTCCGAGTGATAATATAATTAATACAACGTAAAGAACACGCGATATGCGTCAAGAGTCGGTGGGTGGGCTGTGATCAAATAGGCCGACGGACGTCATATTGGGTTATGGGCCGATGTTAGATGGACCCACAAACCCAAAAGGTTAAAGAACAAACAAAATAAGAGTCCACGCACATCTTTAAAAGTTAGAACACTGCCCCAAAAAACTTTATTGATATTTTTATCTAACAGTAAACATATACAATGATATTAATGTTTGAGTAAAATTATCTTAGAAAGAAAAAAGTATACAGAAAAACAGTTTTCTAATTAAAGTTTTAGTTCACAGTAAGAAAACCTATATTTTATGTATGAATCATTTAAAATAAATAAGTTTGTTTCGAAGAGCAAGTTTGTTTAACTTTTAATTGAAAATTGATTCATCACTTTATGTAATTTAATAAAATAATATTTTTAATGTAATATATCTAGAAAAATATCATTAACTTTTCTTATAAGACTAAAAAGTTATAAATAGTTTATGTGATGATATGCTTAAATTTTGTAGTCTTATTATCAAATACTTTATTGTATATTTGTGTTTCTTTAACATATTTTTTATTTTAATGAAATTTAATTTATAGAAGTTTAAAACAATGTTAAAATAATTTTCTAAGATTATAAAATTTAAAAATAACTTTAAACTTTAAAGCTAAAATAAAAGTTATTCAGATACGCCAACAGTTTACATATTCCATCGTCACAACACAAAACTATGACAAATACTTCAAATTGGATAATATTTAGTATCATATTAAAATATTTTATTTAATTTTAGATAAATAAAAAATTATTAGGATGAATAGAATGATTTAAATCGATTTATTTAATTCTAAATATAAATGATTTTGAATTAAATTAAATAATAAAAAAAGGCTATTTTAGCCCAACGACATAAGTGTCTATTTTTCTTGAGGGGGTTACTCCCTGCACCTCCCCAATTCCATCCCCCACCCCATTCCATTTTTATCCTTTGCTCTATTTTTTCTATTCCAATTTTATCCTTTAGCAAAAATTTATATTTAGAAATAAAATTTTATGATTTTATTCTTCCACCCCCACATAACCTATTTATTTATTTTTTTTTTATCTTCATGCTTTCATCTTTATTCTTTCTTCTTAGGAATTCTTTGTTTTATTTTTCTAGAAATTCTTTCTCCCATTCTTCTTGTATTTTAAGTGATGATTGAGATATCGATTTCTCCTGAAAGAATTTGTCCTTGAATTATTATATCTCTGCATTGCATTGGTGTGGTGGTGTTGTATCCAACCTTTAACCAGTGATCCTCTTCGAGTCGAGGTTAGTAATACCTTCGTAAAACCGTTAAAACGGATGACGACTTCCATTTACCCTTAAACGAATGTTGACATCCGTTGACGGATTCCCACATCCGTTTAAGCGTTTTATAGATTATTTTAGATTATGATTTTGTTAGTTTTATTTTTTAAAATTTGTTTTTATTAGTTTTATTTTTTAAGATTTGTTTTTATTAGTTTACTTTTTTTAAGATTTGTTTTTATTAGTTTATTTTTTAGGATTTGTTTTTATTAGTTTTATTTTTTTAAGATTTATATTTTAAGATTTGTTTTTATTAGTTTTATTTTTTAGGATTTGTTTTTATTAGNTTTTTTAGGATTTGTTTTTATTAGATTTTTATTTTATTAGTTTTATTTTTTAAGATTTGTTTTTATTAGATTTTTATTTTATTAGTTTTATTTTTTAAGATTTGTTTTTATTAGTTTACTTTTTATATTAATTTTCAAATATTTTAATAATGGAATTTATATGTTTTGATGTATTATTTTTAAATATATTTTGAACGTATTTTAATAATGTATATTTGAAGATCTATATATATATTGTTATTTATTTTTCACAATATTTAATTAGTTTTTAAATTTAATATTTTTTATTATATATATATATATATATATATATATATATATATATTTTATTTCTATCTTTAATTGTTTAATAATTTTATAATTTTTATTACTTTAATTATATGATATAGAATTTTATTATATTAATATTTTTATATTTGTTTATTAATTATTAATTATGTTAATAAGACTTATTATAATTTTATAGGTAACTATTGTTTAAAATGGATAAAGATATTCATATGGATTTTCAATAATTTAATAATAATTATTTTATTAACTAAATTAATTTTAATTTAGATATAATTAAATAAATATTATATAATAAAATTAAATTTAAATACTTTATAAATTAATTATAAATACAATAAATTAATAAAAAAAATTAAAACAAAATAAGTACGTAACAACATTAATTGAAAATAAAAAGTTAAAATATAATTACTTATAAAATAAATTAAAAACACAAAAATAGGAAATGGATTCAGGGCCTAGACATCTTCTTCCTCAGCACACACAACACAGAGCACACAAATGACACAGAACTCAAACCACAGAAACCTCAAAAAACACCAACCGGATATCAACATCAGACAAAGCTACCCAATCCTACACATTACATACATTTAAAAAAAAAAATAGAAGAAACGAAAAGAAACTAACCTGTCGAATCGAACGAAGCATGAACCACCGCCCCGCACCGCCGCAACACCCGTCGCACCACCACCGTCCGCGCCGCCGCACACTGGCTGCAAAGCACCAAACACAATCGCACCGCACTCAGAGGAGGACTGGGAGAGTGAGAGTTGTAGAGAGTATTTCAAAATGAAAGCTTTGATGGGGGTGGAAATACGAAGGAGAGGGAATCTGTCTGAGTGTTTGACTGGAGCAAAGTGTAAAAGAGGTAGATTAGGTTAACTTTAGTAAATAGGGATAAAAAGGTAAAAACAAAAAATAACAAAAGGTTATTTTTGTATTTATAAAAAAATCCAAAAAAATTGGTGGGTGGAGGGGGGGTGGTTCAATCTCTTCTTACATGGTTATCAAGATAAAAAAGAATTTCATTAAAACAGTTTATCGAATCAAAATATGTATAAAAATCACATTATTCATAATCAACCTATGGATCTTTCTATTAAGAAATATTCATTTTAAATAAAAAAAAACACACAACTAATTATCTTTCTATTAAAAAATATTCATTTTAAATAAAAAAACACAACTAATTATCAATCTATTATAATATATAAGTGTTTTTAATTTATTAAATAACTATATACAAATATTTTAATCATTGAAAAAAGTTTCAATAAACTTAATAATATTATTTGACTGACTACAATTTAAAATATATAAGATAGTCACTGTACAGAAAAATCTATATATGATTCAAAATTAAAAAGATATCTCATGAAAGTTTAAAATAATACATTTTTTTTATATTATTTATTTTTAAGGCAACAGTGCACTCAAATGAGTAATAAAATAAAGTGAAAAATTTAATATGCTAACCACCTTCACAACGAGCTTTCGGAAGAACATGGTTTTAGGAAGAATAAAGTCAATCTATAGATATAAACCTACTTGACACCTCTAGTAATCTGATATTTATTTTATCAGCTATTGTATTGTTTTTAATAAACTAATAAATTAAAGCCTTAAATTCTTAATTGGTCCCATGTTAAGAGAGAATTTTCAGTTTAGTATCCATTTTTGAAAGTATTGGATCCCATGTTTTGTAATTTGTATTAATTTAGTCCTTTTGAACCATCAATTTAACTTAAAATTATAAATGCGCAGATCATTTTGAGTTGCAAGATCTTTATTAACTCATCATTTAGACACCTTCCAATTACGAATCAAGGATTTAAACCTAATTAAAAATAATAATAAATTAAAAATAAAATTTATTATTACTCATAGTGAATCCATACTAACCAATTTATTAAAAAGAAAAACCCTAAACAAGACTGAAAGGCCGAATCAATCCAACCCGAAGCATATTCCGAATGCTGCTTCTTTCTGTATCTCTCTTTTTTCTCCTACGCCTCATAACATCCATAAATCCTAAATTACCCTTATTAAATTTATAATAGAAAGATAAAAATACCCCTAAACCTCTTAGTTTTTTCATTACATGATAACTTAAAACATAAGATGATAACTTAAGACTGATATGTCTTGAAATACAAAGCAACACATGATATTTAGGTCTAAGGACACTTGGTCTTGTTGGCATGGGTGGTCATGTCAGTGTAGCAAGTCCCACAGAGCTCCCTATTACCAGAAGTACCAGGTGGAACACACTTGCATCTCACACAGCACGTCCCACATGCTCTGTTGCACAAGTTTGGCCTTGAATGAGCACCGCATCTTCTTTTGCACAACCCTCCACAATCTGTTTACAAATTAACAATTATCAGAATCAAACTTGGAAATCAGACCTCCATGCTTAGACATTGCTTACCTATCTCTTGCATTACCCTTCTGTTCCCGTCTCTCACTGTAAGCTGAACAGAGTTCAAGTAAGGATTTTATAAGTATATGCTTACATCAAACACAAAACAAACTAAAATATAATAAATAAAGAAACATTTTTCCAAGAAAATAAAACACACAGGGTCATCAGGAAACCCAAGTTCTTCTTTTTCTGTGTTAACATCAGATGAAACCTGTATATTGCAAAACAACAACAAAAGAAAGAAGGAAAGTGGTCAGTCTCATCGTAAACAAAAAGAACTTGATTTTGAAGATCTTTTAATATCTGAAAGACAACGGTAATGTTAATTTGTGCACCTTGGCAACACAAACCAGTAGCAATATCCCCAGCAGTAGAAGCTCGCGTAATGCCATTGCAGAAGAAATTGTATCTCCAAATGCTAGAGTGTTAGTGATTTGCTCACTCTACATGCTACCATTTATATAGGCAAAAGGGTAGTGAAAAAAATCACATCTTGCAACTTGAAAATACCAAAATGCCTAATCTTTTGGCTCTTTCTAAGCCTATTTTTAAAGAGATTTTAATCTATCAAATGCCAGAAAGAAAAGCTCATGTTTTACGTGTCATTGTCTGCCACAGTGGTAGCCGGTTAGTACACTGTTTCAGTGTGTACGATTTTTTCATATATATCTTACTAACTACTATTATATAAATAAAGAAAACATTTTTTTTATATCCTAGCATTTATTTTAATCTATATAAAATAATAAGAGACTTATTAAGATTATTTATAGATAAGAAAACATGGAACAGGACATCCAGTATTTTAGTCACAAGTTTTTTTTTTTTTCATTTGTTTGTATGAAGTTGCATGTATAATTTATATACAATTTTGGTGAAGAAAATATGTTTGTTTGATTCGAAAAGCAAAGAGATAAGATTGAAGTTATTGAGGTGAAATGATGAATTGCATACAGCTGGATGAAGGCTGGAAGCAGTGGTATCTCAATAGTTGGTAGAACAACAAGGAGACGCTCTGACACTGTTACTTTCAGTATCAGCAGTCACCAAAGGATTTCATAAACAATATAAATTATTTCGTGGGGGAAAGTACACCCTGTCCTGTACGAATCCTTAGTCCAAAAAAAAAAAATTGTAAATTATTTCTTGTAACGAAATTGTAAATTTTTTTATTTACTTTGATTTAATTTTTAATTTGGAAAAATTGATGGGATTAAATATGTTTATTAGTACTGTATTAACACTATAGGTATTATGGATCAGTTTGAATTTTTATTTTTTAAATATTTTGTATTTTTGTTTTTTTTAATTTAATAAAAAATTGTGGTGTATCAAACTGGATTATATCACGTTACAATAGTCACAATTATACGAGATATCATTGTTTTAATTTCAATTTAATTTCTTCATAATAATAAATTATACTATCACGTGATATAATATTAATTTGACATATGATAATCATTTTAAAATTAAAAAAAAATAAAAAACAACAACACACCCATCTTTAATCTTTAATCTTTAATAGTGTTAACACAATTTTATCGAAAATATCTTATTATATTAATTTTCTCAAAAAATTTAATTAAGAAATATAAATCGATCTATGATTTCATTACAAAGATAAATATAAAAAATTATTATTTAAAAAATCTCATTAAAAGATTGTTGGCCTAGCTTTATCCTATGTTACAGCCGTACGAACCATTTTTGGCATATAACTAAAAATTAAAAAATATTAGAAGAAGCAAAACGTTAACAAGAAGCTTGAGTGTCCTTGGCAACAAAGGTGTGGGAGATGGAGGCACCACAAAGGTCACGCAGTGCAATAGTTATAACAAAGAACATGGATGTCCACGTGAGTAAGGAAAACATAAGAGGAGAACAACATGAACTGAGTTTTTTTTTATGACAATATAAAAATTAAAAAAAAATAACATAAAAAGAATAAACGAAATAATCTATTAACTCATGCATCAACCTGATATTGATCATACAAATATAGGATTGAACAGGTAAATATATAAATTATTTAAATAATAAAAGTAACAATTTTGAAAAGATTTAATTATTCGGATGATCCCACTTTTAAGTATGCCTATTTAGTTTTCATTTTAAAAAAAAAAATGTCAACTTAATCCACTATTAGATTAATATGTATCAATCAAATTGATTTTTGTTGATAGTGTTTAAATAGTCAAAGTTGATTTATTGATCATGTGGTGACATTTGTTTTCTGATGTGTAATTCAACAAGAACGTTTTAATGTAAAATTTTTGAGATTAGGGCTTAGGAAAAAAATTGACACGTGAATTTTTACAAATTGAGTTTCAGCTAGAGAAAAAGATAAACGAAATTGATAATTTTTATTGACGGCAAAGTCAAAGTGCAAAATCAACCTTTATATAACAACAAAGTGAGTTCCATTAAAGGTTGAATGTTGTGCTTTATTCTAATTTT
The DNA here is from genome assembly GCF_000741045.1 of Vigna radiata var. radiata. Lineage (NCBI taxonomy): Eukaryota > Viridiplantae > Streptophyta > Magnoliopsida > Fabales > Fabaceae > Vigna > Vigna radiata. The sequence continues at coordinate 35,157,911 of NC_028357.1, forward strand.
GTGTGTAACCCATAAAGGATTTTTGATGTGAAAATTTAAGATTAGGGTTTAGAAAAAAAATTAATCTTATGAATTGGGGATTCCAACCGTGAAGAAGAGAAGAATTTTGTAGTATTTCACACATTATCTACTAGGAAATTTCAATTTGCTAGAGAGGTTATCATCAGCTTGTTTGAAATTACCAAGTGACTTGGTTCCAAGAAAAAAAGGTTGAAATTTACTTGGAAAAATAGATATGTATCAAAATCTGTATATAATATCCAAAATTTGTATATAAAATGATGTTACATATGAATTATATATGGACAAAAATCCGTATTAAAAAGGGCATAATTAAGTTATATATGAATATATCCATATATAATTTTCATATGAATTTTTCTGTATGTAATTATATACGGAAAAATCCGTATGTAATTATATATGAAAATGTCTATGTAAAATCCATATGTAATTTGTGATTCACTTTTCCATGATTGTTTTGCCTGATTTATGGACTTTCCAAAGAAAGAGTTGGACTGAGGTAATTAAAGTCTATATATAAGGTTAAGGTGTAGATCCATCACAATCCTTTTACCTTTCAAGACATAGAAAAACATTATTGCACACTACATTTACACTTTTTACTGGTTACAAATGTGTTTTGCCAAATCACCATATAATTGATGTGATTTCTAAAAAATTCACATATTAATGCAATTTTAAACAAAGTTAACCCTTTTACAAAAACTAAATAAATAAACGTACTATCCTAAAAGTAAGATTATCCAAACAATTAAACCTTTTGAAAATTTATACAATTTTATGATTTTAATTTTGAGTAAACTAAAATCATAAAATTATATGGTTTCCATTTTTAAAAAAAAAACCAAACATACACTTTCTCATATAAATTATTTAAAATAGTGATATTTAAAAAAAATTTGAAAAAATTAGCGTATTTTTCAGTTTCAATTTCAGTTTCAATATATATATATATATATATATATATATATATATATATATATATATATATATATATATATATATATATATATATATATATAACGTAAGCAAAATTTTTAAAATAACTACTTTATATTTGTTTTTGTTTAAACCAAATGAAGCCAATTAAAAAGAAAAATATAATATAGTGAAACATCATTTCATTTATTTATTTTTTAAAAATTTGATTTAATCTGAATCATAAATCACACGTCAATCTATTAGACCAGACCCATTTTAAAAACTAATGATAAGTATAAAAACTAAAAAAATATATTTTTAAATTTAGGAATCAAACAACTAAATGACTAAAATTTAAAAAAGATGTAAGATTAATCAGGATTAAGAGAAAATCATAGATCACTTGTGAAAATTTCATTTGCAATTAAGGGACAAGAAATGTAGGTCTTCGTGAACATGTTCCAAATAATTGGATTTGGAGAAATTAGGCAATAGAGGATGAGAGTGGAAAAAACATTTTTATTGTAATTTCATCTTCTTTTTTTATTTGCTATAAGTTTATCCTTTAAGTTTCATCAATTTATTTAAAATTATTATATATTTGAACGTACACTGTGTATCCATATATAACTTTTGGATTGCAGATGATAATTCCTACCTTATATAGTTGCATAAATAATAGTTTTGATGTTGATCTATAGTAATAGAGCATTAAGCTCCTATTTAGACTCGTTAATCATACACGTGCAATTTAAAATATGCAATTTTAAGACCTATTAACACAACAAAAATATACAACTTTATCGGAGTTATCTTTTGCGTTTTTAGGGGTTTTAATCTCTGAACAGAATGTTATCCAGGGTTAGAAAAACTCCTGAAAAAACAGCAGAAAACCACTGAAAAAAGTTGTGTCGCTATTATTGGGGATTCTGCTAAAACCGCTGGTATTAGTAGAAATTTGTCAAACCGCCAATATTAACGAAAGTTTTGCAAAAACCGTCGAAAATAACTGAAGTTTTGCTAAAACCACTGAAAATGGCTACGGTTTCTCCCAAACCGCCGGAAATGCTATGCATAATACCTTTTAAAGCCTGTTTTGTTATTTGTTACAATGCTTAACCTAAATTAATTGGGTTTAATTTTTTAAACCGATTTTTATCACTTTAACATCAAGAAAAAAACTAAATTACTATTTACCAGTGGCTCTCCACTCCAATCACATAAGAGAATACTATATGATATTGATAGTAAGCTTCCTTGCAACCACATTAATAGCCTGGAATTATATATTGAAATCATCAAGTTTTTTAGTAATATTAGAGCAATACGAGAATAAGCTATCTAATTTGCATCAAATCATTAAAATCCTAACTTGAGGAATGTGTTATCACTAACAAACATAATCACAAAAATGTAGAAAATTAACGACAATGACAAAAAAAGAGTAAAGTTATACCCCTACAAGTGACACGACCTTACAATGATCACAACCAGAAAAATGATAAAAAAAGCAAACGTAAACAAAGGCTAAAAAATGGCACGGCCTTACAATGATCACAACCAGAAAAACATTACAGAACATCAATACATGATGCATAAATCTATATCCCTACAAGTAATTAGCTACATGTCATTTTGAATACCAAACCAGTCAAATTTCATAAACAGCTACATGACATTGAGTTGGTGCTAGTTTTTCCACAGGCTTCTTTCCCAAGAGAAGCTCCAGCAGAACAACTCCAAAAGCATATACATCAATTTTATCAGTCAATTTACCTGCAAAACAAAAATTCAAAATGAAACTTCATCAAAAAGGATAACAGTTCAAGTTTTGCAATAACTGTTTATCCATGTTCCAAGAACATTCCTGGAAAAGTGATCCAAGAACATCTCATTATTAACATATAGTAGTTTGATTCACAGTCTCCCTTGATAATTAAAAATAAACTTGCCATATGATCAAAGTTTTCAACTGAATAAAACAAAGGTATTATACNTCCAATGTTTCTCATCTCAAAGACAGGAATCAACTGAATAAATCCCTTTCTTCTCATGATCTATGATGGAAATTTTATTTGGACTGTGCAAGTAAGAACAGGAGATTGTCCTCTCTTTATAAAACCTTCATTTGTATCAATATTGACACTGAGAGCGAGGATACGAATGTTTGTCAACCAACATCACAAAAAAAAGTATTGCAGCATACAAAATAAAAAGAAAAATATCAGATGAGGATTTAAGAATTCGTGCAAAATATTCATTGACTTTTATTGATCTTACTTTTTATATATTGTTAATGAGATTTTTTTTTTCAATATTATTTTTTACATCTATAAGATTCAAATTTGAAACCTACTTAAAAAAAAAAATCTAAATTTAGTTTTACTCATACTAATGAGAATATTTACTTTAATCACAGTAAGCTTAATTAGTTAGAATAACATTTAAAAGATACTTTTTATAAAGCTAGAAGTATTATATTAAGTGATATTTTAAAGGAGTTGTTCAAGGGATTGTAATGAGTTATATATATATATATATATATATATATATATATATATATATATATATATATATATATATATATATATATTCCAATTCAACTACGTTTTTAATCTATTTATGAATCTTAAATATGATATACTCAGTCCAACTCAATTACATAATAAATATATAAATAAAATTATTATTTATCTAACAATTTTAGGCTGTAAAGAAAATTATTTTATAGTTAATCATATCAATATAACATAGTCAATATTTCATTCCTAAATTTTTTCTTAAGACTATTCAACAAGTTGTAAGATAGATTTGTGATTATCATTTTGATATCTAATTATTTTAAGAATTATATTTTTGTTTAAAGTATTGTTCTTATGTTATAAATATTAAAAAATATTGGAATTAATAAATTTTTTGTATTAAGTTCTAAAAAGTAAAATGGTGGGTGTTATTTTAGTTACTAACTCAATAACTCAACCTAATTATATTGGTTTAGATAAACTCAAATTAATAAATAAGAAAAAGATAAATTCAAATTCTTCTTCTTTTTTTTAGTTGGACTGATAATTAGACTAATATGAACCCAATTCAAGTCTCTTTAAATTAATGTCTGATCTTTTTAAAAATAAAAAGATAGAAAACTCAGAGTGAATTGTTGCCACAAAAAGTAACGCTGATAAAAGTATAGTAAATATTAAGTATGTATAAATATGAGTAAACTAATGTAATAAAGAAGTGGTAACTACACTTATCTTTACAATTTTTATTGAGTATTGAGAAATTGTGATAGAATCGTGAAAACCACGATGACATGTGAATGTGCTGAGTGCAAAATAATGCATTTCTTCCCATATTACATGTTGATATCATGGCCATAAATAAAGTTTATTTAAAACAAACAAAGGGAGATGTTTAAATTTTTAAGAAGTTGTTTAATAAAGATTGAAGAAACATAAAACTCTTTGAATTTAAGTACTTATAAGCAGATATTCTTTTATTAACAGGAGTGAATTAGAAATGAATAACATTATTTCACAAATGACTAAGTGCATTGACTTATAGATAAATTATATTTATAAATTAATTCATAATTAAATTTAACATTTTTATCGAGAATTTTTATTTTGTTAAGTTAAATATGTTTTTAGTTTTTAAATTTTTTTAAAATTGAAATTTGTCTACATTCGAAATTTTAATATGATTTTTTTCTTGAATTTTAAAAACGAATGAATATAATCGTTTTATTTGAATTATGATTAAACTTTTTTAAAATATCAAATGTATTTCAAATTGATATTTGAGTTATTTATGCAGTTAAATATATTCTCATTTCAATATCAGTTGGAAAATTTGTTTGACAAATGAAAAAAAGTTTAATATAATTAAATTAAAATAATTGTATTTATTTATTTTTAAAGTTTAGATATTAAAATGTATCAAGTTTTTATACAAAAACTAATTTCAATTAAAATTCAGAGATTAAAAACATGTTTAATCCTATTTTTTTCTTTCCAATTTATCACTCTAATTAGATTACATTTGTATAAGGATTAATGTATTTTACATGTTGTGTCCATTAATTAGTTAATCTCACACAATAGGAAACCGATGACTTTAAATACTTTAACTATGCAATACATTTTATTTTATTTCCAATATGAGTCTTCCCATCAGGTGAAGAAAATGTGTCTTATGGTAGTATTGTAAAAAAGATTAAAACTCATTAGTCAATCTAGTTCACCAAGAATTTAAGTCGAGTTAGTTCACCAATTTACTCATAAATTTTAAGTCATATTTAAAAAAATGAAAATCCTAAACCTAAACTTTTCTATATTTTGAACTTATTCATTCAAGACTCTTATATTAAAGATGAATAAATGTCAACAATAATTTAATCTTAGATAGTAATTTGTTTTGTACTTTTGTGCTTTTGAATTGTATTTAAAGTTTAACATGATTTTGAATTATATTGTATTGTTTTTTATTTTGAATTATATATGGAACTTAACATAATTTTGAAAAGTTTAACATGATTTTGAATTATATTGTATTGTTTTTTATTTTGAATTATATATGGAACTTAACATAATTTTGAAAAGTTTAACATGATTTTGAATTATATTGTATTGTTTTTTATTTTGAATTATATATGGAACTTAACATAATTTTGAATTGTATTTGGATTGAATTTTATTTAGATCTCAATTAAAAAAAATTATTATTTTCTTTTGAGATCAAAGAAAAAAATTGTTATTAAATAAATCAGCGAACTAATTCATTTAACAAACTAAGTGGTAGACTGGACTAATTTTTTTTTTTTACCTTACTAATAAATAAATCAGATTATATTAACTTACTGAATGGTCAATTCCTGATGAGTTGAAATATTTTAAAGCTTTTAATTACTCTTTGAACGAATATTGATTAAAATTCATAATGAAGGATTGTGAACGGATATTGGAAAATGTAATTATTACTTATGGAGCAGATAATACTTATTAGTTATTTTAGTAAAATTATAATAATAAAAGATATTTATCAGTGTTCTTAATCTGTGTATAAAAATCATAGACTGCAGTAATTGAGGAATAGAAGTAACCATCTAGTAGTTTTTCAGGTTCTTTTCACTTCATCATTGACCCTTTTATGAGTATTTAAAAATGTTCTGATGAAGTAATACGAAATTATTTTTATTGTGTCAATTTGTACTTTATGATGATGTTTTCAGACACTTCATGATATCAAGTACCTACAAGAAGACTTATTAGATTTTCTAGATTACTATGAGCAATCAGAGTACCCATACCTAATAGAGTTTAATTTAGAAACACTACTGTTGATGAAAAAAAAAAAAAAACCTTCAAATAATTATAAATCACCATAATTTGTTTGATCATTTAACTCAAGCTTCGATTACTGTTTTCTTTCTCCAATACAAACTTGGTAGGTTTAAAATGGAAAGGATAAGAGCAGCATGAGGAAAAGTAAATAAAACATTTCACTGCATCAAATTAAGTCATCTGTAATGGGAAAATACAATGAACTCATGTTATGCCTCAGAATAAAAGCTAACACTCTTTCTAAACAAAACTGGTCAAGTGTTTACCTACCAATTTACTCCTGTAACATTAGACGGTTGCTAATTAATGGTTGACAAAGATGCCACACCATTGCATTTATTATTTGTATAATGAAATTTTTACTTATGTTTTTTATCCTAAAAGAATTCCTGTGAACATGGTATCATCTGAAGAGCCATAACCCACAAAACCCAGCCATACTGCATGATCTTCTTCTGCATGTAGTGGCATCAACTCCACAATCTTCGTCTGTCAAACACCTGAAGTCACTACGAGCATCAGGGATGTGGCAAGCACTCTCAATATGTTGACCTGACTTTAAATTCAAAGCAGGACACACTTGCAGAGACATTGAGCTGATTCGACTCACTCTAGGTTGCCTCTGCACAGTAAGATAAATATTCAGTTTTTAAGTGTTTTGTGTAGTTCACGACCACCCAACTTCTTGAAAGTCTTGTTTTCTTTTCCAAGAAAACAAAAATCAATAAAAATAGTAGTAGACTCTATTTTGTAGTGCCAGCTAAGAATATTCTAAGAGTTTTTTTTTTCAGCATCATGTGCAAATGAAATGGAAGAAACAGAAATAAAAAAAATGAGTTGCTTTGGGAAAATTGTATATAAAGGCCATCAACTTCGACCTATTTGCAAAGTGCCATCAAGAGCTCTAAAATTGTTTGAATTAGTCCTAAACTACAACAATTACACTAATGGATCCTTTCACCCCACCTGCCATGAAGTTACTTTGGAAGAGTTCAATAATTACAATATTTTTATCCATTAGACGAGACCGACAAGGTTATGTGGATCACACGATGTCATTTGATCCAGTTGAAAACCAATTCACAGGAATATTAGTTGTTTTGAAATCCTTATAATAATTTTCTCCAATATTTTTTATCTCTATTACGAACTTTTATGAAGGATCCAGTCACAGGTCTAAAAATGGAAGAATCATTCTTCCAACCAATGCTGACTCTTCCTTCATAGAATTCCTTACTCACAAGTTTTTCTGAAAATTTATCATGATAATATTCCAATCAGACTTTCTTTTTAAACAGACTACAGAGATATCCCAAATTGATAAGATAAAAGCTAACGATTATCCTAATTGATAAAATAAAACATAAAGACATCCTTAAAGAGTAGGACCCTATCAAAGAAATATCCTAATTAATAAAATAAACATAAAAGAATCTTTAATAAATTGAATCATAATTGAAAATTTTCTCAATAAAAAATAATAATGCTAACTATCTTAAATCAGGGATTCTATTACAATGTGCAGATCTTATCAATACAGGGAAAGATAAAGAAGCATATACACCGAAATAATTTAAGATTTAAAGAGATACAGTAATCCTAATGAGTGGTCCACATTAATCTCCTTCTACCCAATTTTCATGAAACTGCAATCCAAGCAATCTACTCTCATTGATGCTTCTACTACGCTATGAAGGTTCAAACCTCCTTTACCAATTTTTTTGCTATTTCTCATCAGGTGTTATCCAATATCTCCTTTTATGCAATCATTTTGTATCATGTCCCTTCTTGTGTAACCACATATTTATCTTAACATACTTCTTCCTACTACTCCCCCCCTTTTTTTCTTATCCCTTTAAAGCTCCATATTGACTACCATAGAGTATAGTCGGTCACATTAGCACTGCAATAAAAGTTACCACTGGGTAGTACTAATTAGTCGCAAATAAATCCCTGTACTTTTGTGTCAGCGACCCAACATGTATCTTATGTGATGTCTTCATTAATTTTTCAATTTTGTGATATTAAAACCTATGAACTTAAACGTATACCTGTAGCATGACATCGTCCCAAAAGTCCTCTTGTTTCTAGTTAAAATAGTACCTCAGATTCCATCTTACTCCTACTAAAGCAAAAATTCTTTGATTTCAATGTTTATCACCAAACTCAAGTTTAGAGTCAACCTCTTCCCTAGATTTCTCCATAAAAACTATAAGCATGCATTTAGAGATACTGTCAGCGTTTTTCAAGCCAGCCATTATGCGCTGTTATCTTGTACAGGCTATCCATATATACGATCAACAAACAGAACTGATCAAGGCTATGATTGGATAAATTTCTCTAAAAGTACTATTAAAAGAAGAAAGTGTTAATAAAAAAATGAAACGAAATCTATTAGCTAAAATTAACTTGGGTAAAAAATAATTTGCAGAGGCTCTCATCTTACATATAAAATGTTTATGGAGAAGCCAAACAAACTCTAATTAATTCTAATTACAAGTAAATAGATTAAACAGCTGGCAAGAGATGTAACAAAAGGTTTGCATAAAATCAAGAAAAGTTGTCAAGATAAAACTTCAATTCTGATAGGAGAGATAACACTTAAAATAACTGCATCTAAGTTTTGTCCCTCTGTCCTAATTTTTTTCCCCCTTTTCATATTATGAAGTAAAAAAATTGATAAAAGTATATTTTAAAGGATATAGTTATAAATGATCAGGATGGAGGCTAAGATTTTACCAAAACACTCTTCAGTTAGAGTACCCAACAGCAGGTGGATGGAAGGATCTAATGACGTAATTATGGTTTATAGAGGCTTTTGCAAATGAGTAAAACTTTAGGAGATTTATCACACTTTTTTCATTTATCTATACAAGCACTACAGTAAATTGTAAAAATACCTTCACAAAAGTCCAATTGGTTGGAACATAAGCTTCTGGAAGCTCTTCATGCCAATTACTTAGTACCGGAAGAGGATGACCTTCAGTTGTAAATACGTAATTATTGTCATGTACAAACGAATCGTCAAAAAGAAGATATAAATATTTGCACCTGAAGAAAACACAGGATCTAATCAGAAAATCTGAAATACAATAATTACTTGAGAAAAATTCCCATTTGCTTCTTTTGTTTCAAAATTTTTAACCTTAGCATTATGAAAGAGGAAGAAAAGGTCTCACGTTTCAGCAAGAAAAAAACTATGCTGATGATCTTCCAATTGCATAGTTGTCACATCCTTAATACTTGCAAAACCACCTTCAACTTTGGTGTATAAATTAAGGGAATTCACTATTGATTCACCGACTTCAATATACCATGGATCTGAAATTAATAATGGTTGAATATATCATTATTAGTCAGGTAGGATTCTCTTTATTGATGTCATAGAGATTAAATTTAAAAGATAATATATATTTAGTAAAATCGAATATCTGTGATATTGTTATGATGTCGTGTTGATAGAAAATACCAAGATAATACTCATTTTTATGATAAAGTCCTAGGTCAAGTACTAATGTATTACAGCATGAAGATGCCTAGCTGCCAGATTATTTGACAGAAATGTTGCTATATGCTAATAGCTTTCTTGTTAAATTTAGAGTTTGAAACCCTTTCTATCGTGGAAAAATGTATTTACATGTACACCACTCTTTTCAAGAGCATACTATTTTAGAAGCAGTTGAACCTAATGCCTCAATGTCGACAAACTTAAAATAGAAAGGTGGAAGAACTATCAGACCTTTAGTAGCTTGATATAAGTAGAATGTTGACTCAGCCAATTCAGGACGTAAGGGATAATATTTTTCAGTGGGATGAATCATCTGGTGGTCCAGCAAATACCTTTTACACGGATTTGGATTTATGATTCAATGTGATACATATATTATATAGTACTGTAAGAACAAAAACCGGATTACAGATTGATGGCAAAATCAGAGAATACCTCTCTGGTAGCACTCCATATCTCTTCCACACATGGAAGAACTCACGGTGAGAGGAATTAGCAGCCATAACATCCCCAATAAGAACCTGCTCTCCATAAGCCATATGCAATTACAAACTCAGAAAGATATCAAACCTAATTTTTGAGTAAGTAAAATTCAAAGTCCAGCTACTAGCCTGTAGGCCAGGCCAAAATGCTTGAAGGCTTGTAAGCTGCCAATAAGTTGCTCTTCCAGTCCTCATATCAGCTTCATGGTACCTGCATTAGGCCAACCAGTCCAGGTTACAATTGTTGATCACATTCTCCCATCAGCACCTTTCAAGTACTGTATAAAAGTACAGTTTAGACAGCATAAACCAAAAGCAAAGACTTTCTTAACAAGTGTGATACCAAGCACCGTGTCTGAAATATTTCTGCACAGCAACATAAGCAGAGTGAAACATCTTCCAAAAGTCCTCCTTCCCAAAAAGGATATGGGCTTTGAGAAGATACTCGTAGAAGGAATCAACCCCTAAAATAACCCAGGGAAATAAAATCCAACAAAAGAAACATGAAGATTATATGCTGCACTATCCAATGAGCCGAACCAGTGAGAATATCCCTGGTGGGTCAGAGTTAACCTACCAGCTCCAATTCCTGATGAATATTCGATCCATTGCCCAGTTGCCACATCCAATGTGGTTCCAAATAGTTTTAATGAGCTCTGCATACTCCACAGCTTGCGAAGAGCACGTAAAGCTACTGATTCGTATATGGGGTCGCCAGTCATTTTTGATAAAGCACCCATTTCAAGAATCAGCGAACCTGCATAAAGAAGAATTAGAAGCAAATTAAATCATTTTACTATACCCTAGTCTTAAAACACTAAGCTAGACCTCTCACCACACCCTGAAGTGCTTGTTTCTGTAGTCTCATTCTCCATTACTCCATACTGTGTACAGAATATTTTGCATTGATAGGGAGTTATATATCATTCTAAAAGAGTACAAAAAGTTTAAAGAAAATGCAACGGACTACAATCTATAATTTTTTATGTCTAAATATTTGAATTAACATGGTTCAGGTACAAGATTAACACCTTATAATCTAAAGTCTTTGATGTATGCGTAGATGGAAGAATCACATACTCCAAGCGCAAATCTGACCAAACTAATTCCATTCAACAACTTTTCTATGAGCATTAAATGATTCAACAGTTGGATCTAAAGTTCTCTTTACATATATCAAGTCTACAGAATTCTTTGCAATTTAAAAACTAATTATTTCTCTATCAGTAAACTTTATTTTAAAGTATAATATACTTTATAAATAAAAGTAAATGTTGCATATAGAAATGAATATCTATCTATCTATTATGGCATTTAGAGGCATCTCATGGCCCCAACTGGTGATCTGGCACAGAACTGTAAAAGTTTAACCGTTTTTATTCCATCAGAATCAATGTAGTAAAGAACAAAAGAGATATAACCTAATGTTGGCTGTTATGCTAACATATTGGCAAGATCACGATCTTGTGCAGTACACCTATAATGCTCAGCCTGTACCTATCCAACTTTAAGATATTTAGAGATATATTTATAACTGAATATACTTAAAAAATATTTATTTGTTATCACATATATACATATATCTGGGAAATTAGGTTAAATGGAAATTGATATATTTATTACAAAGAGATCATACAAGATATATACAGGAGACCTAAGCTATTTTAGGAAATATAATAACTATATTCTATTCTAGAATCCCTTGATTTATGGGATTGTCCCTATTTATTCAAATCTGTACCGATTACAATAAAATATATACTTGTAATGAAATACACAAATTTCCTAATTTATTCTTTCCTAAAATACTATTTGATTTCCCACAATATACACTATATATCCAAGTTGGAGTTCAGATGTTCGTCATGATTTTGTCCTTAAAAGACTTCTTGGAGGATCAAAAGGGAGGAAGGTACATTTAAATTGTTATTGGACTCGACACTTGGGTGATGTGGAACTAATAGATGTATTGAAACACAACTTAATAACATTATTAACATAATTGGACTTAGAATTTTCGGAAGCTAAAACTTACTAAGTTCTCAGCTTGTTAAAAATAAGTGCATTTAACAAGGAAAATAATTTAAAAGTAAAGTTCATAAACCAAATGGCTGAAGAGAAGAGACGACATAACGAAATGAACCATCCCAAAAACTGTTGACTGCTGAAGAGATAACAAAAGAAGCACCAAAATAATCATTGCCATGGAAACATAACATAAGAATGATGCACAATCGGAAGATACGCTATTTCACAACCAAGGTGAAGGGACATTGGAAGAAAGATGCCCAACAAGAGAAAAAACATCATTAAAAATATTTATAGTGGGTCCCAAGCCTTTTCAAATTTATCAAAACGGTTTTGGAAGCTTTAAACCACATGATTAACTTCAAACTGTAGAAGAAAAGCAAAAACCTTTGAAAAGTGTGACAGCATGTGAAAAACTTGATCTGTCTTAATGGACTTGAAAATGGCCAATAAAATGTCAACCAACAGCCCTACCAGAGCCAAAGTTAAAATTCAAACAGTGTCGTGAATATTGTAAGTAGATGTCATGCAAGTATATACACAAACACAATATGTCAATTCATGCAGAGATATAAACAGAAAGACAAAACAGAGTCAAACAGACAGGAAGGCAAACAAACACAGATGGAACAGAACAATACACACGGCACCAGGACCAAATGGACAGAAACAGACAAAGATGGCCACCACACACAACAGAGACAAGGTTAAACAGCCTGTTCGAGTGGTGGAACCGAAACACAATGGAATGTGGTAGAACTTAATACAGAAGACAAGCTGACCTTGGAGGGAGGAATTACTGAAAAGGTGGACTGGTGCACAGTTTCATGCCAGAACATTGGTAGAGATCAATGGTGAGGGGTGGCATGCCTGGATGGACTGACTAACCTAAAAATTCATACCCCCCCACCCCACACACACACACCCCTCAAAGTGACTAATGTTGAATTCAATGATGGGCTCATCTTGTTGAGTTGGCAATGGGAAGGACAACATCTAGTGACAGCAGAAAACAAGCTGGAAATGTATTTCTTTAAATTAATGATGCAACAAGAACTTTTGACTGTTGACTACAGGATTAATATTGACATACTTATCTTCAAACATTCAAAAGCTTACCAACCAAATTAAATGAAAATAACATATAAGCTGATGGCTTTCCCTCTAAATAAAAGATTTACAGAATGACAGACTTTGAATGCTCTATGCATACCTTTAAGTTAATCCATGCATATGGCAATCCAGTAGGCGTATTAAATGCTGGTAGGAAGCGTTTCCCTAAATCTTCAGCCAGAACTAGCAGCTGATTGTTGTAAGCCCCTTGTAACAACTTCTTCGAAGAATCAGATAAAAGCAAATGAGCAGAGACAAGTCCTCCAAGAACTCTTATGTTGCACTGAATGATTACAATCAAGTGATAAGGAAACCACATTATAGTGCTTAAGAATTCAAGTGTTTAGAAAACAAAAATTTCCAATATCATTCCACATCGTGTCACACAAAACTCTGGACTCAAGAATTTCAACCCAGTCGAAATATTTACCTCAAAAAGATTTATGCGTGCATCAACATCAAATGTCAGATTTTCTGAAAGCCAAAGCACTGCCCTCTCAAATTCAGTGTTATTTCCCATAATAACAAGGCTAATAAAATAAAGAACATTATGGATCAGTTTCCACATCAACAAGATAGACAAGCTGAACTCATCATAAACAGGACAAATTGAATAAAAACAAAATTACATAAACTAACAACTCATGTGGTAGCTGAATACACATACCTAGACAGCGATTCAATAAGTGTAAGCGCAGAGCCATTATAGTCTTGAGGCAAGTGTTCAAGCTGCAGTAGTAAACAGTTATTTCCACAGTTTTCTGACTGATTTTCCTCTTCCGTTCTTAAATAGAGATATCATTACCTTCAAATTTCCCAGCTCACTCAGGGAGTTGGTGAAAGTTTTAGAGATAGGTTTAAGCTCGTCATGCTGCAAAAATATGACAATCTAAACATTGCACACTATTGTACGTCAATAAAAGAAATATGTCATATAGCAACATTGACTGACCGGAAATGCATATGTCATATAGTTGTCATACGCGTGGTAAAACCTGCAAACAAAAAGTGCCACAAACCAACAACATTAATAAATAATTGTTCTCCAGGGAAGAAAATAATACTCAACCTACTTCAGAGATTAGGTATGGCAATTCCTACCACCTTCATTGCCTCTTCTGTAAAACTCACTATCAGTATAATTCAAGGATCGAAGTAGTAGGACACGTAAAACAATCAATAAGTTCAATACGCCTTCGATTTAGCTAGGAAAACGTAAGCCTAGTTTTCTTAATGTGGTTTCCCCATACCTACCTAACTCGAAACTAGACGCGTGAGCTAAACATTTCCGAGAAAGAGATGAACAAGTAAAATTGAAATGTTAAGAAGACTACGGAATCGGAGGGTGATATTTACATACATATTGCGAACTTTCTCTTTCATGCGCTTTTTCTTGGCCGCCCAAGGGGATTGTGATTGGGACATGGAAAAGTCGGAAAGTGCGAGAAGGAAGAGAAGAAGAAGCAGACATGTTGTGTAATGACGAGGATGAAACATGGGTTTTGAGGACTTTGGTTTGAAACCAAGGGGAAAAAAGAGTAGCGGATTATGGTATGCTGTCGCAGTGAACGAGAGAGAATCGGGTAAGATCTGATCAATGTTTCATCTTTTGTCTTTCTTCTGTATCCATGGTTCCATTTATGTTTTTTTAAATTAAAATTTTCATTTTTCATTCTTATTTAATAGGGTTAAAAATGTTTTTAGTCCATATACTTTGGGGCGATTTTGGTTTTAGTCCCTTTTTCAAACTATGGTACAATTTAGTCTTTCAACTTTAGAAAACTCTAGTTTTAGTCCTTTTTACCAAATTTTTTTAACTTTATTTTTTGTTTCAGACGTGTTTCATTGTAGCATTTGGATTGTTTACACTGTTTGACACATTTTTGCTTCAATGTTAACTGAGAAACGCGTTTGAAACAACAAATAAAATTAAAAAAAATTGGTAAAAAGGACTAAAACCAGAGTTTTCTAAAGTTGAAGGACTAAATTGTACCATAGTTTGATAGAGGGACTAAAACCAAAATCGCTCCAAATTATAGGGACTAAAAACATATTTAACCCTATTTAATACAATCTCATAATTTCTCTATTTTATTTACTACGTAGCTTTTTCACTTAAAAGTAATTTTTTTCTGTATATTCTGCTAAATCATTTTCTTAATTTTAATTTTTGCCAAATGTTACTTTAAAAATTAAAAATTACCTTAATATTTAATATTTAATTGCAATAATATTTTGATAGGTCAATGTTAGACGTCAACATTGACGTGAGCAAAATCTTATCTTGGGAAGTCTACACGGACACTTTGATCTGACTGACCCCGACATTCACATCTACTACGTGTGTTCATATCAGCCATTTGAAATTCAGTAAATATCAGTAAATATAACATGTTAGGATAAAATTATTTTTTAGCGTAAATTCTATATATAGGACAAAACCTGCTTCGAAATATTTTGTAATATTTATAAATTATCTTAGCATTACAAACTAATGTTTTCAAAATTTATAATTAAAATTATAAGAGGATGTAAGTTAAATTCCATCAGTACTTTTCCCTGACAATTATGTATTTCGATAAATATATACAATAAATAAGTTTTATGTATTTTTTTCGAGATTTATTATTGTGAGATTTTATTTTAATAATTTTAACACTAATGTACTGTGACCAAACGGTCATATAATTAGGATAAAGCGAAAAAGACCATTAAGAATAGGCAAAATACGATTAAGCTCATGAAATTCAAATGATACAAGTATTGATTAGAGACTAAATAGACACTTATAACAATAAACATTCTTAAAGACTGCTGTAAAATAAGATTATAGATAAATGTTACTTAGTAGATAATAGATCAAGGTTGGATCGTGATTTAGAGTTTCACTCATCTTAGACTTTGTCTTAAAAATTATAAATAAAGACCAAAGGTAAGAGATAAATAATCGTATTTACTGTGAATTTAAGACTTTGTTCTGACTCCAATCATATTAATTACTGACTTAGCATCAAGTGTGTGTTCTATGGAGATACTCACTCTACACCCCAAATAACTAGTATGAAATCATATATTTAATAAACAATAATAGTTAACTTAAAAGAAAACATATAAAATATTATTATAGTTATTTAAACTTGACTATAACACCAAACTTTATATATAATGAATTTCTAAAGTTAAAAGTATCTATACATAAATCAATCGTTTTAAAATATTTTTTCAAACCTCTAAATATACATAAGAATTAATCCTACCGTCTATACATCACCTTCATCGTCGTCCAATGTAAGACTCATGAAGAATATCTATTTTAATAAATAGTAGTAAATTTTAGCATTATTATTAGTAATAATAATTTTAATGAATAGAAAATATAATTAATTAAAATAAATTATGGTTAGAAAAATTAAAATTTATAATAGAAAATTATAATAATTTTAGAAGAAGAGGTTTAAAATTTTGAAAACCTATTTTAAAAGGTTTTGTAAAAAAACACAAATAAAACAAAAATGAATAGGAAAAAATGTAAATAATGCCAGTGGAAAAGGCATCCTACGAGACATTGAAGATGCAGATAAGAACATTGGGTAGTGAATGATTAAAATATTATTTTTTAATAAAATAATATTTAAAAAAAAAAACTTGAATAGTAAAAATTTTTTGACTATAAATAACGAAGAGGAAAGGAGGACTCTGCACAAGAACGAAATAAAATAAGAGAGAAAGGGAAAGAAGGAAAGAGAGTAGAGATTCTGGAGGATCTTCGGAAGAACAACTTCTGAGTAGGAAACTAAGTCTGAAAAAGAGGTAAGGAAAGCTAACCTTTCTAAACTTTTATATTACGAGATGTCTTGAAATTTTGTGTAGTTACTGTTAATGAAAAACCTATTTGTATGACTATTTGAATTTATATGTTAATATTATATGCTGTTATTTTAAATCTGTGAATAAGAAATTTGTTAATAACAAGTTAGAGAATACTTTAGATAGGAAAGACATGATTATTAAATTATCCATTGTGACACACTTCTCTTTCGTGAAAGTCTAATATTTCTCAAGAACTAATTACGGCATAAATTTTTATTTCTTAAAATAAAATAATGTATACTTCATAAATCAAGTTTAACAAAAGAAAAATACAAAAGAATTGTAGACGTCATTGGGGATAAGGGTAGAACGTAGATTATTTTAATATTATATAGTATCAATATTGATAGAATAAATTTACTGGTTGAAAAAGGACAATCTTAGAGCAACTCCTATACCAGTTCATTAGGATGTCGAATTTGTTTCTTCAAAAAACACTATGCGTCACTTGAATTTATCTTAAAAAGAGGTTCCTTGTTACAAGGAACTGTTTCTTTATCGTAAGATATATGTCTTGAAGTGTGGATTTCTTACTATTAGAGTAAAGGATATAAACGTGAGCTTCTTAAAGTTTCTTATTAGTAAAACGATGTATAGGTTTCTTATGAGTGATGTGACAGTACAAAGACATAATTTTTAGTGTGCTTAGAAACTGAAATACGTTTCTCCCATTGAATATGTACTATACGCAATTCATGGAGTATGCCTGCATGTTTAATGTCCATTTTCCAGAAAGACCCCTTCACAAGATTAAAAATGGAAAAGCTTTACATAATCTAATCCCTGCGAGTACATCATGCACTACCACACAATTGTTGGCCATTTTTTCATGTCATAAAAATTGTTCCTTTGCCAAGCAGCCTAAGTCAAAACCACCTAGTATTCTAATAGTAACAAGATTAGAGTGCGAAACCCACATTGAATTCTTTTAGTTTGAGAATCAAAAAGTGAAAATAACATGTTTGCCCCACTCAAAGTTCAATCTTACTCTTTACAATAATTCAATAAAGGGCAGGACTCATCATTACCTTTTCCTCCTTTCTGGTTACCCTTTTTACTGGAGCATTGGCGGCAAAGCTTTCCGTGCGTATACATAAGGCAATTTAGGTCAAACTTAAGTTCATTTGGTATCCGTTGGTTTAGATGAAGATACGACTTATTTCTGTCTGCAACAGCTGGTACCCAACCCATGGTTTTTGCAATCTCAAATATCTGCATAAATATTCAACTGAATCAAGTGTTACAAATATGAGTATACAGTAAAGGATGAAATCATGCTTACATGAGTGTCCACTGGAAAATCATCTTGCTGAAGATTGAACATCAACACACAAGCCACCTACAATCAATCCCGCAATTTAGAGAAACCAACACGAAGGGGGAAACAGCAAATAAATTTCACGTGATGTTGTTTGCTTACTGAGCGAGGATGCAATACAATATACAATCATCATTGATGTGTTATTAACATAAATTTGTCCAGCGAATAACACAGGCCATACTTAATCTACCGCAAGTAGCAACCAATTTGCACTCTTACAAAGATCTGAATGCCTATATACCATGATATCTCAAAAAGAATGGGAAACAAGGAAAGTCTTTCCTCATAGGATTATATCCTCCTCGTAAAACAGGTTAAAGAAAACAGTGACCCAATGAGAGTGAAATTTCTTCATATTTCAACCAAATAAGAAATATGGTGACAGAAAGCTTATCATTTCATTGCGTGGAGTGGCCTGTTGGACAAATTGCATTCTCTGGTTCTCTACACTGAAACTGCTCTGTATTATCTCTCTATATTGTCCGCGTTAACGCTGCTATAGATTTCATATACCAAATATTGTTGCTAAAACATGGTCACACATGCATGCACGTGAAAAATAATTTTACTGTGACAATGACATACTTGAGCTCTACTGGACCGAGGCTCTTAACTACGTCCAAAAATAGAAAATCAACATCATTGGCAAAGCAAGCCAGTACAAGGATGTTTATACTATTTTTACGGTTGCCACTTCTTTTGCAGATAAAAGGTTTGGTGTAAATATTTTGAAATCAATTGAAAATTTTGGATAACAGTTGTCTGTGAACGAGAAACAAACAAAGAACTGAAAGAAATAAACATAAAACTGAAAAAAAAAAATCAACATCAGAACACTGGCTGCGATGGAAACAGCATCATTTGCCAGAATTCACATTTTGATCAAACTAAAACAGAAGTATCTCACTTTTCACAAGGATTCAAGGTAGCCCTGTTTGAGGAATGTTTTTTGAAAAGAATTAAAGAAAAACATTCTGATACACAGTTTCCAAAATATGTGGTATATTGAAAAGGGAAACACTTCAATTTAAGAAGTAACACGACAAAGATTTATGCATAGCCAGGCATGAAATATTGTACGCGACCACAAGGTTGCTTGATCTACAAAAGTATAATTCAACATAAACTCACTCATATTTTCTAGGGATGTTATCAAAAGCCATCATAATTCCCAAGTCTTAACAAATGACAATGACCAAAACGGCATACAAAAGTACCACGAGGCCAAATAATTTGAACAGAGCTTCAAAGTGTTGAGATTTTGAATGCTTGAATATTAGCTGAATAACTGCAAAATGAAGAGGCAAGTAAAACTGCTAAAGAAAAAGAAGAATACTGTTTTGGGACCAATTCCTTTGAAAAGGGACAGCTCAGCCTTAACTTCATCGACGGACAAATCTCGCAGATACTCCAAACAAAATTGACCTTTTCTCTCGCGCAAACAACGCAGCACGTTCTTAATGCATGAAGCCTTGGTCGGGGCCAGACCTCCGCATCGAATGGCATTCTCCAAGTCCTTGGACTCAGCACCGAAAACCTTCAACACAGAAGACGGCACCGTTTAAAAGCTAACAGCAAAAAACAAGATTGAAACGAGCGATTACAAAAGAATACGTTTGATACATACATGTTCCCAAGTGGGGAAAGAGGTTTTGAGAGAAGCGAAGGCCTTTTGGGAATTGGTCTCAGTGGTGTTCTGCGAGAGGACAGTTCGGACCAAACCGTCGAGAACAGGTTCGGGTGACTCCGACTGGACCGCGTCGCGGTACTTTGCGAGTTCCGGGGGAATGCCGTGTAGGGCTAAGAGAGTGTCTCGTACGGCTTCGCATTCTTGCGGGGTGGGTCGAGCGTGGGATGGGAACGGATCTTTCACAGTTCCGGTTCGGGTCGGGTCGGAACGAACCGGCTTCGGCTTCGGCTTTGGCTCTTCAGCGCCCGGCACCAGCTGCTTCCTCTTCCGCTTCCTTTCCATTCTCTTCTTCCCCTCTCTCCTGACGACGTTGCAATCCGTGTTTTTACCTTTTTCACCGCTCCCTTGCTACTTTTTCTAATTTAACCCTTTATAGTGGCTGATTACTGCAAAAGTACATGATTAGCCATTTACAATAAATTTGAAAAATAATTGCAACGTGCTTAAATCAAGTTAGAACTTAAACCTTTATCTTTTGTTTGTAAGCAATTGAGTTTTAATATACGTGTCGAATTTATGACATAAGTTGTTATATGATAAACTTTTTTTTCTTCTGGAAAAGTAACGACTCCTTTGGTTAAATAAGTTAGGGTAAAATATATTTTTAGTTCCTTATATTTTGGGGTGATTTTGGTTTTAGACTTTCTTTCAAACTAAAGTATAATTTAGTCTTTCAACTTTAGAAAACTCTGGTTTTAGTATTTTTTTACCAAATCTTTTTAACTTTATTTGTTGTTTTAAACACCTTTCATTATAACATTTGGATTGTTTACACTGTTTGACACATTTTTGGTTCAATGTTAACTGAGAAACGCTGAGAAACGCGTTTGAAACAACAAATAAAGTTAAAAAGATTTGATAAAAAAGGCTAAAACCAGAATTGTCTAATGAAGGACTAAATTGTACCTTAGTTTGAAAGATGGACTAAAACCAAAATCGCCCCAAAGTATAGGGACTAAAAACATATTTAACCCAATAAATTACGATTAAATTATTCACTTAGAATTAGTTTGGATAACTTTTATTATTTATATTTTTTTATTGGTAATTTCATCATCTTTATATTTTAAGTTTTGATTCGTTTTGATTTATATTTATTTTTTATTTAATTAAGTTTTTTTAAATTTAATATGATTTATTATGTTAAAGTGACATTATTGAAAATGTCACCTAAGTTTATATTTATTAGAATAATTTTTTAATTTGAAATTTATATGATTTTGATATGTGAGATTTTTTAAGTAGAAAATGACTTATATGTTAACAGATGACAGATTTCAATTTTAACACGAGCGTAAATATTTTTGTCCTCCAAAAGTTGTAGATTTGTACAGAAGAGTGGAAGAACGGTGTGGGTCCTCTTCCTAGCTGTTCTTGGAGGTTTGAAATTGAGACCCGACCCGCAGAAATTGTGGTGGGCCTTAGGGACCAATAAGGTACCTCAGACTCTGCCACCAAAAAACCAACACAATCAAATTAAGGCTAAAGGCTAAATAGAATACGGTTTTGCATAAACTAGTCTTATATTAGGTTGTTTCATCCTAACCTCCAAGCTTTCATCTTGCATCTCCAAAAATTACCATTTTAATCTTAATTATTATTATTTTAATATTTTCTCTTTCTTCATAAAGTCATTATGTATCTCTCTAATTTTTTCTCTTTCTTATTAAAGTCAACCTACGCCCTTCTAATTTTTTTTTCTCTCTTATTATAGTCATTCTAAACTTTAAAATCTATATAATTTTTTATATAAAATTTTTAAATTTCATTTTAAATTTAATAATAGTTTAATTTAATTTAAAATTTTAAAATTATTTAATATACGTTTATTTCTTAANAATTATTAAAATATAATTTTTATTATTATAATAGTTATGTTAAAAAAATAAAAACAAAAGTAACTAATATTTAAACAATTGTTTAAAAATATTATAAATAAT